>NC_055699.1:20905244-21205244 GCF_017639745.1 Melanotaenia boesemani | reverse complement strand
CAGAGAGAGAAAATGTATTGCTTTGTCACTGGTTTTTGGGGAAGTGATTTACGTCTGTCTGCAGTAAGTTTTTGTGCTGATGTTTAAACAACAGATGCTCTCACGCAATCTTAAAACTATGGTTCCTTGTTTTGTTTATGTGCAGTAATAAATATGGTAATGAAATAAGTAGGAAATGTTATAATAAGCAGCTGCACGCATTCAGCTTGGAGCAATACGTCCCTGAGATCAGCTCAATTCCACAGATTCAGTCAGGTAAGATTATATGTACGAGTATATCATTATTTAGACCAGGTGTCATTAAAATACTCAGTACTGGGAATAAAACTGTCAGCTTTTAAAGTAAATGACAGAAAATGTTTAATAGATAAGGAATAACATTAATAATAATTTATTTTGACTGATGGTTAAGCTGAATAATTGTAAATGTACAGATAAATAGATGCTGAGGTGTATGAGCCTGAACTAACTGGTCCCAGTCCACCCAGTGTAGCTACTGACCACAGAGACATGTTCAGTTATTCCAGTGGCATCTAAAGAACCATTTATCATAACAGAAAACATCAAAATTACAGTCTCATTACAGTAGATGTGTGTATTATTGAACAAATTACATTTTCTTTTTATTTGTGTACTTGATGAAAAACATTTCAGTGGGTCAAATCTAAAATGAACTCAGATGTAAAGAAACAGTTAAAAAATACAGATGACTTGTTCTGCACAAGGGGACGTGTCCTAACTTTGTGTCCAAAGAAATGTTGCTTCGGAATTCAAATTGAAGCAGAGCTGACTTAGAAGGTTTTTCTTTATTTTCTTCTTTACAGGCTAAGCTTTCAGTTTGCACAACACACAATTATAACAAGTTTTACATGATGAAAAGTGTTTAAAGATGACTGTGGAGCATATTTTCTATTTTTCTGCCTCTCAGTCATCACCTGGCCCCTTTTTTCTCTGCATCATTTAAATAACATCTCATCACAAGAGCGTGAAGGCAGAATATAAAATATCATCTCTGAGTATGTTTTGTGTTTCAGTAACTGTCGTGCCTGCGTCTCTCTCAGCTCTGTGACCTCTCTACCTTCTATAACCACACAGACTTTTAATATAAAAAGACTTTCTGATGTTTGCAGCTGTAAATAAGAGTCGCTTTGCTGGACTTCAAACGCCTCCACCTCTGCAGTTATTTAACATTAAGAGAGAGGAGGTGGAGGCACAGTAGTCTTATAAGTGCAGTGTTGTCACAGAGATGCTCCATAGACAGACTCAGGAAGTCATTTGTCCCCTTTGTCACTAAACTGAACATTACTTTGGGAAAATAGGAGAAGAGCTGATGTAAAAGCAGCTAACAACATTTTTAATGTCCTTGTTGTTCAGCCTTTTTGTACTGTATTTATTTATTTATTTATTTATTTATGTACCTTACGTCATAATGTGCACATGGATGCCATATAACTCTGTATAAAGGACAGTGTTATATATTAGAATAGTTACTTCATTGTATTTCAGGACATGCACTGGTTCACTCACATCGAACAGAAACAACATACGATATAGCAGGATACTAAAATAAACAAACAAACAAACAAATAAATAAGTAAGTAAATAAATAAATAATAAATATATATATATATATATATATATATCCACCATCCTGAGCTGTGCAGAGGGGCAGTGTAGAGGAAAAACCCACTTAACAGCAGGAAACCTACATTTCCTGTAGATTTTTCCACACTTAGTACTTTGATTACAAACTGTTCTCTAACAGAAACCTATTAATTGTTGGATTTCTTGCAACCTGAATAGTTTCACCTCTATAAGAAAAATGTCCCAGATTATTAGCTGGTGTTATTAAAATCACACGTCTTGTGTCTCTGCCGCCCTTAGCTCGTGTTGATGGTGTGTCCTTCAGCTGTCTGCGATGTTTGCTCCTATAGAGTCTATTAGCTCAGGAAATTATAGCCTAAATGAGACGGTGAAGGAGAGGAGGACATTGGATGCCTAGCAACAACCACTTGCTTCTTCCTCCCCCCTCCATCTACACACATAAAGAAATAAAAATAAATAAATACATAAAGAGAAAAGAAACACAGACCTCATCCACAGAAGTACAAATGTCACACCACCCGGTCCACCGCCTGCAGCATTTACATTCAGATACTAATTTTCTCAATTAAACCCGGTGCTCATTTGTCCAATTAAATCTCATCCTAATTGATCATCTGGGGGGCAGTGTTAGGGGCGGCTGGGTCTAATTAGGTGGATGCCATTAACACACTGATAGATGTATACAAAGGAGGAAACAGGATGATTTAATTAAAGCAGCTCGTTAACAAATTAACTGATGGACCAAAGTGGGAAGATCTCCCAGGAAGCATTGCACGCAACAAAGTGAGGAGGCTTTGATTGTTTGCATGTGTGTGTGTGTGTGTGGGGGGGGGGGGGGTATCCATGAATGTCTATGTGAATGTTGAGCTGAGTGTGTCAACATACGGCTGTAATGGCTCAAAGACGGAGGAAAGGCAAACCGAGGACCAGCAGGTAATTATATCCTCTGTGTGTGCGTTCGTGTGTGTGTGTGTGAGTGATGGACATGATATCCGTTGCAGATGTTTTAGTGTCTTTTCATTGCACTCGTGGCTGTTGATGTTCCTGATGGAGTGATGCTCTGACCAGTTCTTCACCTTCTTGGTGTATCCTGAAGGTGAAGCAGACCTTCCAGAGTCCATTTTCATCTTGATGTCCTCATCCTCACCTTTACGGGACAGGAGACAGTCACATCATCGTGTTGATGATGAGAGGATGTGTACTTTGCAATTTATGAAGACCGGAAAGGACAAAAAAAAAAAAAAAAAAAAACGTAGAGAGAAACATCATCTCAAGAACACTTTGGACTAACATGGACTTCATGAGCCACAAGAGAAGTTTCTGCCTTCTATTCAGAAACTCTGAACAAGTAAAACAGCTGTCTGAAAGTACTCTGTTTGGAAAATCTGGAACTCTGAGATCTTCAAGATCAAATGTGGCTTGATCACTAATAGCTTTATATATGAGAAGAAGAATTTTAAATTCTATTCTGTATTTTACCAGGGAGCCAATAAAGAAAAGGTAAAAATGGAAGAAATAGCATTTATACTGGGTGGTTTCCCTTTGTCCTCTAACAGATAACTGTCTCAGGATTAATTCTGGCTCCTGTCCTGCTGGTTTAAAAGGGCTTTGTGGCGAATTCACACAGGCACTGTTTGGTCCGCTTTAAATGAACCCTGGTGTGAATGCAGACTCTGACACCAAAGAAGTGAAGAAGTAAAGTGCAATGTGAAAACAAAACAAACAAAGGAAGATTTTTCAGATCTTCCCGCTCAATCAAACCGAATCTCCCGAACTATCCATTATGAATCTGGACTCTCACCAGATGTCAGTAGCTGACTGTTTCCTGTAAGAGCTGAAGCTATGTATTAAACTGATTTTAGCCCTTTTCCCAGCATTTGTAGTCTGTGCCTCTCTGGACCAAAGCCAACAGAGGTTGAGTCCCCAAAGCAGGACATACTCCAAATTCTGTAAAATGGCTCAGGTGTTTAAATTCCTCTTCCTGATGTTTCCCCCTGCGATCAGCGGGCAGGAAAACAGCCACTGCAGCTTTTACAGTAACAGAGATTTAATTATAGTTCTGCTTTTGAACTGGCCTTTCAACCATCTCTGGTCTTCAGGCTGCATCACTGCCAAAAAGACTTCCATTCTTGATGATAATAGTAATTATTAAAAGAAAAAATTCAAAAATTCAGTTCTTCTTCTCTTCTGTCCTCTTTCTCATTTCCTCACACACACACAAACAGTCAGGATTGTGAAGAAGGCTCTGTGCTGATGCTGAGTTATAACTTGAGGTGGTCTGCACGTGCTCATTGATGCATCAGTTACACAGTCACTTTGGCTTTACATCATTGAATTAGCATGTTGCTATGACGATAGTTACAGATACACACACATCCACGCTCACGCTGCAGCAGGAGCTGGGACAGTTCTGCAAAATCATGAATCTCTGTCCCACAGTTTGCTGACGCCAAACACTGCAAACTGCACACAAAGACACACATGTTCACACACACATACACACTCTTCTGTCAGCACAAATACCAGAGAATGCAGGAACAAAGGTTTGTTGTGTTGTGCACACTCATACATGTTTCTTAAGCTCAGATTCTGATTCCTGGGTTTAAACCCTGGGAATACAGAGTGCACATGTGATGTCACTGGGGTTTTGTCAGCCATTTTGGAGGAACCCACCTACTGTTTACATCTACACTTTCAGCTTTCTTACTAGTGAACTATGTTAAAAAAACATCATTACTGCAATAAGCTCATAGGAGAAATGAAGAGTTGTCATGATGCAAAAACACAAATGAATAATTTAGATTCCTACAAGCTGTTGAAAAAAGTGTTCAGATTTAGATGTATTTCCACCAGTTGCAGTCTCAGCCATGCTTACCTTGTGTTTGGTGGAAGTTCCTACACCTGTCATGAATTTAAAAACTACTGGCCATAAAATGTTCATGCAGCCATTTTACAACCAGGCTGATGAAGTCCTGCAAGTCTAGTCTGTCATCTGCAAGTACACCATCATACTGAAAATAAATATCGTAATTAAACATTAATTCTGATATTTTGATATTGAAATCAAACATATTATCTGTTCATCTGTGTGGATTAATTTCTGATAAATTAATATATTCTGGGCATTATTAAAGGAAAATACAGATAATATCTAAATATACAGGGGTAAATAACTCATTGAATAAATATGTTTTTAAGCAAAAGAGGCAGTAAAATGTGAATGCAAGCAAAAATATGTGAAAGTAGATTTATTTATTACAAAAACTAATTAAAAATACCAATAAAACCTACTGGATCTGATGTCAGCTCCACTCTGAAATGTCTGAAAAGAATAAACAGTCCTCAATGTTTTGACTAACAACAACTCTGGGACTCATGTCAATGTGAGAACAACAAACATCCCAATCCGGTCGGGGAAATTGATGTTTTTATATGTACAGTACGAGTAAAAACTTTAGACACACTTCGCCATTAAATCTAATGGAAAAGTGTCCGTTCATCTAGCTGACACTTTGTAAATGCAGCCGTCTTTACTTCTGCTCACATAAAGCCCAGACTATTCCTTATATCCAACCCACTTTCAGCCAGAAGCACATCACCTGGAAAAGTTTCTGCAGTCCACTGTTTTCTTGGATGTGTTTATCACTGCACTGCCTCCAAGATGGAAACGGAGGATAAAAAATCCACTGGTTAATTTCCTTTTTGTGCACTGGTCATTAGAGCTGCTGCTGCAGCCGAGTACACAACTTCATGAAAAGTTACTGCTGTGCTGGGTTCTACCAGAATCAGGAAGAGTATGAAATGCAGTCGAGGTATGAGAGCTGTTTGGTTTTGTGGCCTCAGGATCAGTTTTGTATGTGAAGATGGATCTCTTTACAGTAAATGGATGTGTGTGTTCTGTCATTTCTCACAAATTGCATTCTTTGTTTGAACTCTACTCACTGATTATTCTTTTAAAGTGGTATGAAGACCAATCACCACTTCAGAGGCTCAAAACTGGGACCACTTCTGTTTGAACTTTCACATCTGGGTCTGATCATCCTGGATCTATGCTTTTCATATCATTTCTATGCAGTTGGCACCCAGCTTTACCTGTCAGTCCAACACCACAGTTTCAGCTGGTCTCTGAGATTTCCACATGGTTGAAGGCGATACATCTTCAGTTAAACTTCTCTTGGATCGTTCAGAAACTGGATGTTTTACCTGGAAAGCTCTCTAGATCAGCTTAAGATTCTCAGATAGTCTGTAAACACCGCAAATTGTGACTGCCAGGTAGTTTGTGCATACTAGTTTATAACTGACCAGTCCCTGAACGGAAACCAACAATCATCTGACTGGTACTCTGCCCACTGTTCTGATAGGAGTTAAGCTTTGCATCTTGGACTTCAGTAAAGAAACAAGGAAAATAAGTTGCATTTTGACCATTTACAGGAAGGATCTTTTGCAGGGTCCTTCCCTGTAAACAAGGGGCTAAACAGTGTTGAGGTTGAAATTTTGGTCAACACAAAGAGTCTTGGATGGTATATCAGAGGTTCTGATAGCAAATGTTCCTGCCTGGTCATGATAGCTGATGGAAAATATGCAGTTAAACTGGTGGCACTGGGATGTATTGCATGATAAATTCTTAAATTCCTTCCGGCTGAAAACATCAATGTGTTCCATGTAGTTAAACTTTGAATGAAACTTGCGGTGAGAAAGTTGCATCAAAGCTTGGTTTGTCCTCCCACCTGCTGTGCTGGACGGCCTTTATTGATCAATCTGATGACTGAAGCTGGACCAGAAATGGGATTCATATTGACTTGTGATTTGTCTCTCAGTTTGGGACAGTTTTGCCCTGGAGATGTATCTGTAACTCTGTGTGACCTTTTCAGTTTATATTTTGTTGGTGTCCAGTTATTTGGAGGTGGCAGGCAGCTGCCTGGCTGTTTGGATCAGAGCTAAATGTCCATCAATAGAAAAAAGTTTTGTCTGTTAACTTTCCTTGCATTATTTATTTTGATTTTTTTTTGCAGTTTTCCTTCATTTAGGTTAAATGTGACTTCATGTCTGATTCTGACTGTGAAGTAACTGCTAGTTTTACTTTGGTCTGTCTCCAAACTACAAGCAGGGATTATTTTAGAAACAATGATAAACAATGCCCTGATATCATAAATATGTCTCCTTATCTTTGTGTAAGACAGAGCTTAAAGCAGACCTGGCATGGTCATGTTCTTTCACTGAAATCTTAATATTTGGTACCTCTGCAGAGGATTTAATTTAATTTAATTTAATTTAATTTAATTTAATTTAATTTAATTTAATTTAATTTAATTTAATTTAATTTAATTTACATCAAAGTACAAAGTGATTAAGTAAAAAATAGAAGCCAGTTTAAAAGAAACTGTTGCATATTAATGTGGAAAATGGCCTTTAGCTTAAGTTTCCAATGATTCCAGCAGATCTACAACAGAATGGGTGAAAAATAGAAGAATCATTGTGTTGACATAGTGTTCTTCATCTCCTGTGCACAAACCTGCATTTAGTTCTTCAACGAGCACACCAAACATTTTTTTATTAGTTTAATCAAAAGTGTTCCCTTAAACCAAAAAAACTGAAGTATTAGAGGTCAGTTTCTGTTATGTCTCAGGAGACGACATTAACATTAATCCCTCAACAAGTTCTGAGTCAAACTGCATCAGCTGCATCTCGCTGCTGTTTATTGGCTGCAGATCTCAGATGCTGGGAGGCAGCTCATTTTAAAATCCTTCCTACATGTTAGATGCACGAGAGCTAGCTGTTCAGGTGTTAGTTCTGATAACCCAACCAGCTCTGAAACAGCCTGTCAGGCCACCTGATGTGCTCCAGTGAAAGTTCAAAGGTGCCAAAACAGAAAGTACCTGCAAGATGCATGAAGCTGAAAACAGCACTGATGCTGTTAGGCTGCTTCTCCATAAAGTAATTCATGATAAAAGAGCTTGACAGCTGTTTTAATTACTCATTTTTGATAATATCTAGCAAAGATTTCTGTGGATAATTCAAGTATGAGAAGTCAAGAAGAAGTTTCTGGTGCTGAACCCATCATCTGGTTCTTTCTATCACAGTGTGAGAAGATCAGCTCAGTCTCAGCCTCCATAGGACTCATTTACCTCTCAGCATCAAGTGTTGCTAAATATGAAGCAAGTATTATAATGTAATCAGCTGAGGCTGCTGTGCTGATGTGTGGAGTGTGTGATCAGTGTGTGCATGGATCTGAGGTGCTTTCATTACCAGAAGCAGTAATCAGCCTACCCTGAGAGAATGTTTAGACTGAGTAGCAGGCTCTGTACACGAGGCAGCCGCTCAACAAGTTTAGGTAAATACATTTTCAGTAGGAGACAGTCGTGGACTGCTGGCAGCCTCGATGCTCTTTCTCACCTTGTGCACTGACATTTGGACCAAATGTGGTCCACACGACACCTGCCATCAACATAACTGAGACATGAGTTCCAAAAGTAGTCCAGATCAGGCCCCAACATGTCTGCTCTCGTGGGACGAGGCTGGATCAAGATTTTTGCACAGAACTGTGATTATAAATACCAAAAGCTGCATCTTCTTTTTCCTTAAACTACATTGATGGATAGATCAAATAATAATATAAAAATGTCATTATTGTTTCATTTTTTCTATAAATTTGCTGCTGGTTTGTAGAATAACCACCTGACTCTTTGTTCCAGAACAGAACCAGCTGAAGAACTGGAACTCATCGTGTTTTCTGCTCCTGCTGGCACACTGCTTCACCTTTGGCTAAGAGAAGCTTATTGTGAGTTAAATGCCATTTGTGAACACACTCAAATTCCCTTTCTCGCTGTCCTTCTTTCATTCCCATTTACTCTCATTTTCTGTCCCTCCTCTTCCTCTTTCCTCACCTCAATTATGTTCTCTTTCAGCCTCATTCATCAAAGAATTGATGAAGCTCAACACTCCCACTCTTCCTCCTTCTGAGATCCAAACTCTTAAATGTCATCATACTGATTTGGTGGCACTCACAGAGGTCAGGCTGTTTAAGGTGAGACTGACACTAACAATTAAATCATCATCTTCACCTCCAGCAGCCGGTCAGGCAGAAAAATGTCGTTGAGGTGATTGATTTTTATTTTTAGTGATGTTAGGAAATCACCCAGCTTGTTGGGGATGCAGGATGCGTTCAGGGTCCATCTATTAGAACATCCATCTGTTTTTCAGCAGATTCATTTGAAATGATTTTAGATGCCAAGAGCTGGAGTTGGCAGGGAAGCTTTGTGACCAGCAGAGCTTCTCATTAACAAAATTCAGGACATTTTGACCAAAAATGTCGTCATCATGACATTACTGTGTGTGTGCTAAAAAAAACATAAATGAGAGATGACAGCAGGTCATCGCGCTATGGAGCCCAACACATCACACTGGGTCTTCTCTTAAATTTTTTATATACTATTAAACTTTCTGTCTAGACTAAAGTTTGTTTCAATGAACTGATAAAAACTGTTCTTCTTTTTTTACGCGATCTGGAGGAGGCAGGATTCATCAGCCAGTCCTGCGTAAGACTGATATGTTACTACAAGGATGGTTTTAATGCAGACATGATGCCTTTCTAACAGTTATGTGTGATACCACTGGTTTTCTATCCAATCCGATACCAAGTAACGTTAGGCTAGTATTGACGATAACGATCCAGTATCAGTACAAAAATTTATTGTATTTGGAAAAAATATTTTCAAAGCAGCCTTCCTCCATCCCACTCTGCTCACAATCAGGCATTCCATAGATGCAACGACTTTTTCTTCTTTTTGTTTTCTTGGTAGTGGCATGCAACCACCAACTGACAATGACTGGCATTAAAAACTCTGGACTTCAGGAAGAGTAGTCTTCACTTCGGTGAACACTAATGTGGATCCATAGTAAACTAAACTAAACCAAAGAGTTTTGACCAGAATATCAGATGCAACAACATAGTGGTTAGTTGTGTTAAATATCTAGTAATGGGTCACCCTGCAGCCATCCTCTAAAGGTAAGACTTAAAAACTGTCACTAACTTCAGAAATAAGGATCAAGTGGCTTTTGCTGGATTATGTTCAGCCCTGTGACAAGGCACCTACTTACCCACAACCATCTTCTCTCACCGAGACGATGCCAAATAAGATCCTCCTGACTACCAGTAGTATAAATTTGTCCTCTGTGGAGGACATTTGTAAACCTGAATATCTCCATCCCCCTGCAGGCTATTAAACCCACTCATTTTGTTCTCTAAAAAGGACATCCAGGGCTTTTGAATGGTACCACGTTTATAGGGGTGGGGCTTTGGGAACATCCTGTTTTTCTTTAAGG
Source organism: Melanotaenia boesemani (assembly GCF_017639745.1). Classification (NCBI taxonomy): domain Eukaryota; kingdom Metazoa; phylum Chordata; class Actinopteri; order Atheriniformes; family Melanotaeniidae; genus Melanotaenia; species Melanotaenia boesemani. Next base: position 21,195,317 of record NC_055699.1, on the reverse strand, counting down.
AAAATGGCATTCATTACCACAATCACATTTCATAAGAAGAGGAAAAGTAAGTGCATAATTTCTCTTTGTGCAAATGTAGTCCTGAAGTATTATTGTAATATTTCTTTATGATATCTCTTGAGAACACATTAAACCATTTTCTAAATGAATATAACAACATTTTACCACAACATTTAAGAGTTTGAGAATTGTCTTCTGTAGTGGACATTTGTAGCTATTTCCTGAATTTTGTTCTGTATTTTTCAATTAAGAAGAACGAGTTTCATTGTCAGACATTGTCAGACTTCAAACAGTCGGGGAATAAAAAAAAAAAAAAAAAATTTTTCTGGTAGTCAGGAGGATATGACATGAGTAATATCTTTGTGCATTAAATACATTACCAAATTAACACAACTTTATTCCAGTTAGTGGTAAACTACATATTTACCCCAAAATACTAAAATATCAACATTTATTATCAGAACTGATTTTAGAACATACATACTGGTATCATAGGTATCAATATTTCAGTCATCTTGTTTTAAATACCAAACCTTAACTGTATAGTTTACAACGTGTAGAGCTGGGTCTGGTTCCCAACATCTTATCTCTGAGATCATGTTGATTGCTGTCCTGCTGCAGAGCAGATGTGGATGATCAAACACCACGTTTGTGGTCTACAGAGTTTCTGTGGATTTCAAGCGAAACATGAGGCTGGTGAGGTTCTTTAATTGAGCAGCTGTGTGTTTGCACTCGCAGCAGGAGACCTGCTGTTGCTCTCCATATGAAGCTCACTGTGTTTCAGCTGCAGGACTTCATCAAGCTGCTCCTTCTGTTTGAAAATGTGGCGACCGCATATGAAACACACACTCTTATTTTTCAGAGAACGTGTTTTTATATTTGATGTTTGGGGAATCTGCAGTAGATTTTATTAAAATCCATATTTTCCTGTTGGAGTCAGTGCATAATGCCTGAAATGCTGTTGAGTTCTTGATGGTAAATGTACCTCTTTTCATGCATCTGTGTTTATATCAGTGCTTTCAGATAGTCTGCTTGTTTGCTTCATCCCAGCTAAGACTCTGGTTTGTTCTTTACTTTATTGCTGTTTGTTTCTGAAGTTCTTTCATCGTCCCTGACAGCTTGATGGAAGCATCTTCCTCCGTTTCTGTCACAAGGCCTGCATCCTATAGGCTTTTACATAAAGCAACTGACAGGTGCTGTAGCATGAATGAGGAGAGGAAGAGGAGGAGTACTGACTGAGATGTAAAAGGGAGGAAGAATTAAAAAGAATAGGAATATAGTTTGTCATCTTTCTGAGTCTCCTAATTTACTCAGGGCAGAATAAACAATGTTTTGAGTCTATGAAGGCAAGGAAAGCACCACAGAGAGGTAAAAAACCACTAAAACCAGTCAGAACTCTCTGGAGTGCTGCAGAAAATAAAAACAGAATGCAATGATTTGCTAATCATATTTTATTCCTAATAGAACATTAACAATAGCATATCATGGAAAATATTAGTTCATTTACAGTTTGAATACATCTCAACAAAGTTGGAACAACAACAAAAGGTGGGAAAATTAATTTGCATTAATTAAAAAACAAACAAACAAAACAAAACAACTAGTAGATACAGCTTAATTTTAATCTAGTTTTTAGTAATACTAATCTTAAATCAGTTATATGAACTTTAGATGAAAAATGCTGAAAAGATTTGCATATTTAAGTTGAATGAGTAAATAAAAAGCTACACAAGGAATGGCGACGATGGGGAGCAGGATTTCCCACAATGCTATCCACCTTACAAGAAATTAGACATTATTCACTGTAACCTGTCACTTTCACTTTGGAAGATTAGTAATAGTAATATTTTTATTTATTTAGGTGATTCAAATGACACAAAAAGATTTATTGATTTCAGAAAGATGTAAGATGTATTATTTAGATAGACAAAATGTTAAAAAAAAAAAAAAAAAAACAAATAAAATAAAACATCCTCTCATGTCATGCTTGATGATCTCTACCAAGGTCCTGGTGTGAGGAAACCAGTTCTCAGCTAAATAGAGAAAAACATGTATTGGTCTCCATATTGACTTCATGTCAGCAATAGTCCACCTTTCACCATAGTTTCAGTGTACAGACAACATGTGCTGCTCTACTGTTACTGGTCGTCCCTGTGTTTAAAACTAGTTATCCAGGCACCATCACATCTGTGGTCTGTAGAACCCCCGCCCATACCAAGGTCCTGCTGCAAAGCAAAAATGATTTCAAGTCCATCAGTATCTTTAAGCAACATGAACTTGAATTGATCATGACAGTTGAAAATAAAACTACCATTTTGTGAAGCATCTCTTCTAATTTATGTAAAATTGATCCAGTCAAGTTTTTTCTATGAATTTACAGCAAAATCAAGTAAATCAAGTTTGTAAAAGTTTGATAAAGTAAAACCATTTTAGATTGTTCTCAATCGCTCAAATGAACAAAAACTTATTTTTTTTTTAAAAGCAACAAGTTTGCATATACATTTTTTAAGTAAAGCCAAATTATTAAATTTCACAGGGGTTCACTGATCTGAGATAAACTGGGTCTAAAAGTTGCACAATTTAAAAGATGTTTCTCAAATATTATGAAGACTTTTAAGATTCAACCTCTACAGCATACATTATCATCAAAAGATTCAGAGAAGTAGGAGGAATCTCTGTATGCATGGTACATGCTGAAGGTCAAAACTTGACGGTGATCTTGGGGTCCTTAGGAAGCACTGTATTAAAAATCATCACGATTCTTTAATGGAGACACTGCATGAACTCAGGAAGACGTCCAGAAATCACTGTCTGTGAACACAGTTAACCCTGAAATCCACAAATGCAGGTTAAAGCTTTGTCATGCAAAGAAAAAACCATATGTGAACAGGATCCAGAAATTCTCCCATCTTCTCTGGACCAAAGCTCATTGAAGCAAAGTGGAAAACTGTTCTGTGGTCAGATGGGTGAAAATGTGAAATTATTTCAGGAAAGCGTGGACGGCGTGTCCTGCAGACTAAAGAGGAGAGGGAGCATCCAGCCTGTTATCAGTGGACAGGTGAAAAGCTGCATCTCTGATGGTATAGGGGTACATTGGCACCTATGGTGTGGGCAGCTTCCACATCTATGAAGCTCCATCAATGTTAAAAAGTACATGGAGGTTTTAGAGCAACATCTGCTCCCATCCAGACAATGTCTCTTTCAGGAAGACCTTGCAGATTTCAGCAAGACAATGCTGAACCACATCCTGCATCCATCACAACAGCATGGCTTCACAGGAGAAGAGTTCAGCTGCTAAACTGGCCTGCCTGCAGTCCAGACCTTTCACCAATACACAACATCTGGAGCATCATGGAAGCAGAAATCCAGCATCCAAAGTCCAGAACTGTAGAGCAGCTAGCATCCTGCATCAGACCAGAATGGGACAACATTCCTCTCCTAAAACTCCAGCAGCTGGTCTCCTCACTTCCCAGATGTTTACACACAGTTGTTAGAAGAAGAGGAGATGCTACACAATGCCGAACATCATCCTGGAACTACTTTTTACAGATGAGTTGTTCCCAATTAATTAAAAATTAGCATTTTTTTCACACGTTTAGGGTAAATTTTTTCTATCAACTTTACATGAGTTAGGTTATTTTAAAGACTTCTGAAAACAAAATTCCATGGTTTCATTTTATTTATTTTTTGTGTGCGCAGAGGGATATCATCTGGAGCGTCATCGAATTATAAAACTGGTATTAACAGGACTTTTAGTCCTCTATAGTCTGAACACACTTGAATATGTAAATGACGTGGCTTCAGGGAAGTCTAGCTTGTAAGAGAATTCCCAAAATAAATAACACTTGAGTAGTAAATGCTGTAGAGTGTGATCACATTTTACACACTGATGACATCAGGTTCAGTCCTGCAGGGAAAATGAGGCTTTGCTTCGCAGATACTCACTAAATCTGCTGCCTTGCTTTATTTCATCCTGCTGTTTAAAATTATTGATCCTTCATCTTCAGTGGGAAGCAAAGAGCTCTGTTAGCCACAGACAGGAAGTCAAACTGTATTTATCATCAGATTTTACTGCAGGAGAAAATATAAAACCCATCCGTCTGTCTTTCTGTTCTCTGGGCTGAGCTCTTGGATCCAGGAAATAGTGGGTGAAAAACACTATGGTCCAGCCTGTCATCAGGGACACGTCTGTTGGAGGGAAAACTGTGCTTGTGTTGGAAAGTGTGGTTTTCTTTGTGTGGGTGGAAGAAGATGTTCGCTTTCTGCATCCCAGGGCAAACTTAGCGTGAGACGGAAAAGAAACCGTGTCAACCTCACATCCCAGTGTGTGTGTGTGTGTGTGTGTGTGTGTGCCTCCACCAGCACTGCTGTAAGGGGAATCCATGCATTAGTTATCAGCTCAGCTCGGATTTTCCTGTTTCTGCTCACAGCTCTGACTGATGTAACAACGCTAACGCAGCACACGGCTGGTTTTCATCTCCAGTTTCACCAACATAATAATTTATATCACGCTGAAAAATTCATTCATGTCATTTTTATTCTCTTTTTAGGCTGTTAGCAAAAAACTTCTCTTTAAGGAACATTTAATGGAACTTTATAACCCATTTATCCTGGAATAAAATCACCAGTGTGTCGTTCATTAGAAACCTCTGCTGCACGTTCAAAGCTTCATCATCGTTCTGATTATGCCAACCTTATTATGACAGTAGTGGAAAAGTGTTAATAGGTTTTTGTTATAGTTTTGACTGATGAATTGTTATATTTTTATTAGCTTAGAAAGAACCAGGCACATCTAATTATGTAGCAGGTCTTTCTGCACAGGAGAACATACTACTGCTGTAAAAAGACATGAAGAAGAAGAGTGTTGTTTATAGATTTGAGGATGAGCGGAGGCAAAAAAACAAGATGAAACACTGGTGTGGTTGTTTGGAGATGAAGAACAAATGTTCCTTTTCTTAGTTTAATCTGTAGATACGGATGCAAGTTTTTTGCTAGTGAGTCAACAGCTACTAAGGTGGATGCTACCTCCAACTTGGCCTCTAGATGCTTTTATACACTGTTATTTTATGCCAATTCAATTCCTTTCTCTGTTTCTTTTCCCTTTTTCAGAAGCACAGACTTTTCAACTTTTTTTTTATTACTGTTTTGTAGAATAACTATAGACAGACACCAGAGGGTCTGAGGGCCCTTACAACATTTCTGTGGGTAACCTATCTGGTGCAATGCCTTTGATTTTTTTTATAATCCGTTAAAAAAAAAAAAAAAATGAAATCATCATTAATCATTACTAGAGGCAACCACAGCACAAACTGTACACTGAGTATAATGTGTGCTCCTTTTTGTTCCTTTTCAGTACTCTAGCAGCTAAGCGGATTAATTGTGTTCTTTATTGGCTTTATTGGCATTATTACAGCCTAACCTATTGACTGTAGAAGTGTGTCAGTCTCTGTGTACTGAAATGGTTTCATAGGGAATTTTTTTTAAAGTGGCAAAATACATATTTTAAGGGTAATTTCCTGCATATAAAGTAGGGATTAAAAAATAGGGTTAAACTATGGGGCTGGTATCTGTCTTTGAGTCTTTGAAATAGTTCTAAAACCTCTTTTGTCCAACAAGCAGTGGATGAAATGGACCAAACCACCTGAAGCTGCTCAACCTGTGAACATTTAAATGATGAGACAGAAACATGTCTGCATGAAGATGGAAGTGCTGCATCAAACAGATGAGTCAAGGGCTCAGTCTGGAGAAAAATCATGCAGCAGTCTGGATGTGAACGTTGGTCTGTGGTGTAAAGCTGAGCTCTTTGCAGACCTCCATCCACCCTGAACTTTGTCCTGGTTAAGCTATAGAAAGTTTAAAAATATTCAGAAATTTATGTATAAAATGCAGTTAAAAAGCTTTAGGAAAGACAGAAATGATAGAATAATAAATAGGCTAAGAGGTGATCCCTGTGGAACTCCAATCAGGGCTGTTAGATCACAGTGCAGAAAACAATGAGTGGAAGAGATTAGATGGATAGACAAAAGATAGATTTCTCATCATTCAATTCAAATAAAAAGTTCTCCACCATGTTTATGTTTAAAATGGTGCATGTTCCTCATTTTATCATTTTTTATGTTCTTTTTCAAAAGATAACATTTTTCTTTTTCTTTTTTTACTGAAGGATTTCTATACAAAAGCACTGAACACACTTTTCTATTCCATTATTTAAAAAACAAAACGAACCAACATGAAAACACACAGCTCAGTCTGCTTATACGGTGTTCATAAAATCTGCAAAACACTGAAAGAAGATTAAAATACTTCTGCTGTTTTAACTGTTGTGTGTGCTTATGTGTTTCAGACTGCATGGTTTTATGATCATGCTGCGTACACGTCTGTGCACGTGTGTGATGCATGCAGAGTGTGTAAAGGAGCTTCAGCAGCATATAAATCATTCTCTATATCTATATTTCATAGCATGAGCAGGATTAAGCCTCTAACACAGCTGTGTAAGCCAACCACTCTATATATCTGTGTGTGCTTGTGTGTAAATGTGTTTGTTCCCTTGTGTATTTCTGTGTGTGTTTATTTATTGAGAGACTCAGAGACTTACAGTCAGTGATCGAGTCTAATGCTCCAATCACCATTTCTGCCTCCTGGTACTCCTCCATTCTTTTTAACAGCAGGGATATAGTAGATGTACATGCGTGTGTGTGTGTGTGTGTGTGTGTGTGTGTGTGTGTGTGTGTGTGTGTGTGTGTGTGTGTGTGTGTGTGTGTGTGTGTGTGTGTGTGTGTGTGTGTGTGTGTGTGTGTTTTGGGTTTCAGCATTGTGTGCAGCTTCATCTCTATTATCTTCATCTCTGTAGTGTTTCCTTTGTCTTTCTCCTCCCATAAAACTGAACGATTGACAGCAGCAGAATGAAACACACATACACACACACACACACACAAACACACACGCATACACACACACACACACACACACACACACACACACACACACACAGAGAAGATTAACTGTTTTAGGACAGCCATTTTTCCTCTGTTGTCAGTCAGCTCAAATTCACAGTCATCTCAAGGCATTTTTAAAAACACAACCCAATTCAGCCCGATTTATTGCGTTTCAGTTATAAATCCATCCATCTGTTTTCTATACCTGTTTATTCCAGTGCAGGGTCGCTGGGGCTGGAGCCTATCCCAGCAGTTACTAGATGAGAGGCAGGTTACACCCTGGAGAGGTTGCTAATTATAATTAATTAAAATGAATCAAACCAAATCATTACATTATATGATTCACATCAGTCTAATGTATAATAAAATTGTTCATAATAACCAGTTTATGAAAAATAATTACCAGTTAAGGAAACCAACAGATTGCATTGGATCTTCTTTGATTCAATCCTCTATCCTGAGCTGCACAAGGAGACAGTGGAGAGGAAAATCTCGCTTTTAAGAGGAAAGAAAACCTCCATTAGAACCAGAACCAGGAAGAAAAGCCATCTGCTTGGACTGGCTGGAAGTGAAGAGGACAGGAAAGAGGATCAGCAAGCACCACAACTCAAAACCAGGGATAGAAAGTTCTAAGTTGGAGACCTTCCTCCTGTGGTCCAGTAAAGCAGTGGTTCTCAAACTGAGGGTCACCAGATAACTGTAAAAAATATATAACCTACATTTATCAAATAAATTTGGGATTTGTTTTACGAGAGCTACCAAAATTATACAAATAAGAAAGAGATAAATCTTCAAAACAGCATCTTAATGTTTTTTTTTTTTACATAAACATACACATACACATACATATTAAAACCAAACAACCAAAAACCACTTTATCCTCCTTATTTATAAAGATTCTTACAATTTTCCAGCCTTACGAGGATGCTGCAGGATGACCCATTGGGTACATCACATAATTAACCACTAAGTCGTCGTGTGAGGGTGGCGTTGCAAACACCAACGTATGTTATCTTGGGCGTTGTGGCTCAAAAAGTTTGAGAAGCACTGCAGTAAACTACAGATGGGAGGTGATGAGTTAATGCGTGTGTCTGCTCAGGATCCTTAAGCTGTCTCAATAAAAATTAACAAGAAACCTGTGGATACTCAACTCCAGTCCCATATGAGATGGAACGGCATGTAAAATGTAAATAAAAACCACTGCAATGATTTGTAAATCTTCCAAACCGATTTTCAATCACAATAGAAAAATTAAGTCATTTCCATACAGCTGATGCATGAAATGGTCTCTAGTATGCAATCAGGGAGAAGCTAAGTTTAACTTTGTTTTATGAGGTTGGTAAAAACTGTTAACATGTCAAAAACAGATGCCAGAAGCTTCCATCTGCCTTCTTTTGTGATGAAATGGCAGATTTAGATGCTGATGGCGTGAAGACGGGACGCTCGGATTCTTCTGCAGATCTTCACAGACCAGACTTTTCAGTCTGTCTGTCCATGAGGATGAGATGATGAATTATAACTAGAGACCTTGTTTCACTTCTTCCTGAGAATTTAGGAGCTGATCTGATCCACAACAGAGCAGAATCCACATCAGTCCTCTACAATCCCAGGTTCTGTGGTGGGCTGGAACCTTCTTCCATCATCTGCCACCCGCAGGAGTTTTTCAAAACTTCCATTTGTTTTTTCTTGGAAGATGCTCAATTTTGTGGCATCATAAAATCTAAATGTGTCTTATTATGTAGTGAAAATGGTGCATTCAGGAACATGTTGACATCTCTGTTCATTGGACTGCCTTGTTAGTTAACGCTGACTGTCTGCAGGTAGGAGCAACACGACAATCGGCATCATTAACAGAGGCAAACAGGGTAAACAGTTCAGGGTGAAGAAGCTCTCCAGAGAGAGTTCAGCACATGAGGAAGACTTCCTCTCTCTCTCTCTCTCTCTCTCTCTCTCTCTCTCTCTCTCACACACACACACACACACACACACACACACACACACACACACACACACACACACACACACACACACACACACACACACACACACACTGGCACACATTATTTATATATTCCCCTGCTAAAAAACTGCTTGTATTCTTTGGACAGCACATGGAATCAGGGTATCAGACAGTAAATGAGGAAGCAGCTTGTGTTTGCTTGTGTTACTTGTGCATGTGTGTGTGTGTGTGTGTGTGTGTTTGATGGGCTGGTAGTTTGCCATAGTCTCTTTAGTTTGGCTGAAATGATTGCCTCCATTCTGTTCAATATTGACACAGATTAAACTTGTAAGAGACAGAAAGCTCTGGATGTGTGTATGTGTGTGTGTGTTTTACTCAGTCTCTCTTCTATGTTCCTACATGTTATACACCATTGGAAAGCTAAAATTCCTGGGATTTGAATGATGTATACCTTTTCAGGCTATAAATTATAACTGTAGATTCATGCAATGTACCTTTGAAGCCATACACTACTCCAGTAGATGATACTGCAACAGAAACAGCCCGTAAAACAGCCTGGTAAAAGTAGTCCAGTATAATAGTTGGTCCACAATCCATAAAACCTTGTTTTAGGCTAAAATTGCAAGGTTTTAAAGTTAATTCGACTTTAGTATCACATACACTAACTGGCTACGTGCTATTGGACTCCCTTTTACCTTCAGAGTTTCTTTAATTCTTCATGGCATAGATTCAATAAGGTGATGGAAACATTCCTCAGAGGTTTTGATCCATATGAACATAACAGCATCACACAGTTGCTGCACATCCATGATGAGAATCTCCTGTTCCACCACATCCCAAAGCTGCTCTGTTGGACTGAGGTCTGGTGACTGTGGAGGCCAGATCAGTGACATGGTGCATTATCTTGCTGGAAGTATCCATCAGAAGATGAGAAGAATTCTGAATATTAATGTTTCCCATTAAAGGATTAATAAACACATGACTGGTGTTTATTTGTGTATTGAATTTAGACAGAATGTTATAATTTCTGCTTTGTGTGTGTCTGTCTGTTGTCCTTGAATGAATAAGACTCCTACATGTTTTATGTTTTCATGTAGGAGTGTGTGAATGCATCATGTCTGCAATTTGTTGTGCAGAATGCCTGCAGGGTGTTGTGTCTGGGTGTGTATGTGTGTGTTTATGTCTGAATGAGTTATAATAATGGTTCCATCAGTAGCAATAGCTTGTTGGGGGTTTAAATTCTCCATGTGACAGAAATAAAATGTCCCCTTTGGACCCCCCACACACACTTCTTCCAGACAACAGTGCATGGAGCAGTTAGTGTAACTTTAAGCCTTTTCAGATATGAGCTGCAGAACATTGAAACCTACATCAGTCTGTTAATGCAACATGGTTCAGTCATTCCAACACTTTCTGTACATGTTCCTCAAGCTTCATTCAGGCATCTTGAACCTGCTAGAGATGGACAGAACCACAGTTCACATGCAATTTTTACCATCCGTTAAACCTCCACACACTACCACATACCCTGATGTTGGATGGTTTTCTTTGTTCGGTTGTGGACTCAAACAGTGGAATATTCTTTGATATAAAAATTTTGCTTCCAAGTTATTTGCAGCCCTGTCAACAAAAGGTTTGTCAGAAACAAGTACTGTAACGTCCTGTCTTTGTTCCAGTTATCTACTCCTATTATCTGTCCTGAACTTACAGAACTTTCATTCAATAATTACAAACCAGATTTAAATCTATTAGAGCAGATATGTTGGGTTGTGATTGCTGAGTTTGACTAATTCTGTCTCCATTTAGCCTTTTATTCATTTGTTCATTTATTCCTTTATTCAGATCCCCATCAGCTGGAGCTAATGCAGCCGTTACGTTTACTGGCTTCACATTCAATCCATCATACAAAATACAAACAAAGAAAACAAAATGAAAAAAGAGAACAATACATGGAACACACTTATCTTAATAAAAGGTGTCAGTATGTGCTGTACCTTTTGAATCAAATAATAATTCCTCAACAGTCAACAATTAATGTTAAAATGTGTTTTCAGTATTCTTTTAAAATGGGCTTTACTGGGAGCTTTAACTGCAATAGCTGGTATAATATAGCTCTACACGTTACAGATCTACACACTGCATCAGTTCTGTTTTTTTTTTTTTTTTTTAACAAGCTTGTGCCATAGCCATGCTGATCTCTATTATAACTAAGTACAGACAGTGTGGTCATTTGTTATGGAGTAGACTCCAGAAGACATTTAAGATGTTACACGCCAACCTTTTGTCCACACTGAGCCATGAGAGTCTTCTATACATATTTTCTGTACTCAGCCTCACACCAGATGGAAACACCAAATCAACTCTTGGTGCTTTATTTTGAGCTTTCTGGAGTTTGATAATATCGTCTGTTTTTGGCTACACTCGAACAAACAGGTGAGCAGTGGTCAAAGATTAGATCAAACAAGCACTTGTGTCATCAGCTCTCTGGTAGCAGGGGATATAACACGACCCATTTCCTTAACAACATCACCAAAGTGCTTTTCCCATGAACGTTTTCCATGAGTGTGATGCCAAGCAACTCAATCTCCTGAACCTGCTCAATATCTGAGCCTTTAAGTGATAAACATAGTTCATTATCACTTTAAGCTGTATGTCTGGGCTTGAACAGATTACTTGATTTTCCACACATTCAAAAATAGTTTGTTATCAGAAATCCAGTCCACTACTAATTATAGTTCAGTCTCATTTTTAACTTGTTGTTCTGTGTAATTTCCTTTTATATCTACTATATTTGATGTTGTTTTTAGTGTGTTGTTGTGCAATCAGTATGCTGTATGTCTTGGCCAGGACTATCTTTGAATAGAGATTTTAAATTCCATGAGTTGTAATCCCTGATAAAATAATAAAATCCTTGATGTTATGGCGCACAAAGTGAGGAGTAACCTAAAAATCAGGAAGCTGAGACAGAACGGAAAGCATGAATAAAAAAATCTAATTAATTTACAATGACTTTTATTTAATTGCAGACGGTTTAAACTCAAAATATTTCATGTTTTGTGTCACAAGCTTGTGTCAAAAGCAGTATCATTGAAAGTCTTTGAGGATCAGATATGGACAGAGGATCTTCAGTTCCAGGGATAAACCTGTATTTTTTTAACAAGATGATCAATGAAAAGCCACATTATACAGGTACTCTAAAAACAGCCACAACCCTGTACTGCTGCAAACTTCAAGACATGTTTGCAGGAAGAATGTGGCAAAAACTCTTCATCACTAGGTATCCTCACGTCTTTTAAGTGTCTGTAGAAGGGATGGAAACATTACAACGTGGAAAAGATGCAACTTTCAATGTGTTGCAGGTCAGAGACGTAAAAATGGGTGAAAATTAACAAATAAAATTAAACTGATGAGACAAAACTTGGAATATGTTGAGTTCAAGCTAATTAAACGTCGGAATCACTGAGTTTGATTCCTTCATTTTCTGATTTGATCGTGTTTGGTTAGTCTCTGTGAGCTCAGCAGAAGAAGCAGGAAGACTTCAGAGAGACGATTGTTTCTGTCCAGCTGGAGGAGGATGAAGAGTGGAGCTGCAGACAGTCAGCAGCGCTGCGTAGGTCGATGGATCGATGACAGGACTGCGGTGTCGACTCTCAGAGGACGCCAGGAGACTGAACACACATACTGGAGATGTGTGTGTGTTGTACACATGTTGAAGTGTAGGAGTGTGTTCTGCTGGGTGTTCAGACATGTTCGCTGCTCATGTCTGCGTGTTGATGGATGTGTGTGTGTGTTTAATGCCGAGCCAAGAATAACACAGCTGTCTGGTTCATGTCTGAACTGATGTAACATCAGCTGATGGCAGAGGAACCAGCTCTGAGTGGGAGCCACTTTGTTTCCTGATAATGGAACTTTATACTTCACATGTTCTGATGCTGTTCTCAGCAGACACTGCTTTTCAGCTATAACAGAGATTTTACTGACAATCAAAGTTTCAATGAACCAGTTTTATACTTTTGAAAAGCAGTGTGTTCATATTCAGCCAGTTATGTCAGCCTGAGAAGTATAACATGATTATGTGTTTAACAGAAGTTATATCAGTAAAAAAATAATCATGAGCTATTTTTATGTAGCTAATTTACCTGAAGCTGTGTAAGAGAAAGGTTAGAAAACAATACAGGCGGGCATTTTAATATTAATAATTATTGCTTCAGGAGCAATAACAGCATCATTAAGAAATAATAAATTCAATTGTTTATTTTTACAAAAAAGTTAACTCTGTTACGTCTTTATCTCAAGTCTTTAGCTAAATGTAAAAATAGAAAGAAAATAAACAATAAAAATAATAATTAGCACATTTGTTTATGCAACCATGTGATGTCTGAATTATTAATTGTTGTGTACAATTAATGAGGTGAGTATGTGAATACAAGCAATATTAGCTAGAAAAGAGGTTCTCAAACTTTTCCATTCCAAGGCCCATTAATCCTTTTTCTGCTGCTTATCTGGGGTTGGGTCATGGGGACAGTTGTTCAAGCAGGGAAACCCAGACTTCCTTCTTCCCGGCCACATTCACCAGCTCATCCGGGGGGATCCCGAGGTGTTCCCAGGCCAGCTGAGAGATGTAGTCCCTTCAGTGTGTCCTGGGTCTTTCCCAGACATGCCCGGAACACCTCAGGGAAGCTTCCAGGAGACATCCTAACCAGATGCCCGAGCCACCTCATCTGGCTCCTCTTGATGCGGAGGAGCAGCGACTCTACTCTGAGCCCCTCCCAGGGAGAGTCCAGGCACCCGGCAGAGAAAAGTCATTTTGGCCGCTTGTATTTGTGGTCTTGTTCTTTTGGTAACTACCCACAGCTCGTGATTCGTGTCCATAAAAGTAATGAACAGAATTGGTGATAAAGGGCTGCCTTGGCAGAGTCCAACCTGCACTAGAAACAAATCTGGTTTACTGCCAGCAGTGCGGACCAAGCTCTGGCACCAGTCATACAGGGACCAGACAGCTAGTACAAGGGGGTCCGGCACTCCCTATTCCCGGAGCACCCGCCACAGGAGTCCCCAGGGGACAAGGTTGAACGCCTTCTCCAAGTCCACAAAGCACATGTAGACTGGTTGAGCAAACTCCCATGAACCCTCCATGCTGGAAAGGTGTGTCAACAAAGACATCTCTACAGTCTTGGCAGCCCAATTCCTCACTGCACACAGTGTTGATGGAGCACTGCTTTCCCTTCTCCTGAGCAGCCGGATGGTGGACCAGAATCTCCTCAAACCTGGCCGGAAGTCATTCTCCATGGCCTCTTCAGGCCCCATGAGTAAAGGTTCATGCTCTTTTTATTAGTTTATTGATATGATTTTAGTAAGATCCATCTTTTTTCTCCATTGAAATCAAGTCCTTCTTTATTGTGCAAAATACTCTCCAATCCTCTGTGATCATGGACACCATAGATGTGATGGGTGTGCTGTCCTTTCCTGAGTCCTGAAGAAGTCTCCTATCACCTTTGCTTAATCACCTATCATTTGACACTGCCTTTTATTAAAACAGCTGTTAATCCCTCACACTGTAGCTTATTTCTTGAATTTGATCTTATTCTATTTTAGCTTCTTCTGCATCCCGCTGTAATGCTTTAATGTTTTACGTAATGCACTTTCAATGGTCTTTGTACATAAAATGTGCTACACAAATTAACTTGCCTTGGACTGTGATGCTTGTTTCTGAACTCTGATTGGTTCAGAACAAAGTGATAGACAGTCTGCAATTTTACTCTTTTTGTTTTTTGTTTGTTTGCACATTTAAAAGCTAAACTGACGATATATGAAAGAATTTGTTGAGTTGTACTTGTGTATCCAGCCAAGTCAAGTAAAATGTATTTATAAAGCCCCTTTAAAAACAACCTCAGTTGACCAAAGTACTGTACAAAACAAAGCAGATAAAATGCCTAGGCCATCATTAAAATAAAATAAAATAAAATAAAATAATCCTATATATCTCATAAAACAAAACAATGTAAGTACAGTGTATGTGCATTTTTGTGCTGTTTACATGGATGATTTTCAGACCTGACCTGGTCTGAGGGGGTCCGGAGTCTCCAATGTGGACGTAATGTCCACAGTGTCTCTGCAGCAGGAGAATGTTCTTCTCTTTCATTACATTCCAGTCTTTGTATTTAAACTCTCTCTCTCTCTCTCTCTCTCTCTCTCTCTCTCTCTCTCTCTCTCTCTCTCTCTCTCTCGCTCTCTCTCTCTCTCTCTTTAGGAGCCATTTTGGACTCAGTTCAGCTCCGCTGCACTGAAGTAGTCAAGCTAATGTAAAGGTAAAACATAACTTCCGGTCAAGATTATCAAAACAAAACTAATTATCGTCCTCGTGGACCCATTCAGTGGACAACGAAAGAAGAAAAAATTTTCAGATAAACACGAATTCTAGTGATTAGTGGTTCCCAACCTGTTTTCGTCGAGGACCCTATTAATGCAAATACTAAAAAACTGTGGAATCCCTGCTCCACTCCTTACTGAAACCATGCTGAGTTTTGTGCTTTCAAATGTGTGAGCCTCACCATAAATACTGTATTCTGGTTGAGTCCTGTCCTACGACAAAGCTAAAGTTAAATGAACAACATATAGCCTTACTTTTTTTGTTCTTAATTAGGGACAATGTGTGGACATTAATCACAATGGTTCTGAATGTTCTAAGCCTCAGGGACCCTTGTGGGAAACCATTTCTATAGATTACAAAAACATAATAATGATAATATGATCATTGTTATATTGATATCACTAGTATTATTGCTGTTATTGCTGTTAGTACGATTATTATTACTATATTATGAGAATAAGAATAAGAAACCTTTATTAGTCCCTCAGTGGGGAAATTGCATTGTTGCAACATCACAGATGCAGTCAGAGAAGGATGCTGGTCAATTAAAAAAGAACACACACACACACACACACACACACACACACACACAAAAGTAATAATATGTAGAGTATCTGGTCTGACAGGGTGAGTATGTACAGTATTTAAACATGTACATAAACATGTATATAAACATGTATATAAACATGTACATAAACATGTACATAAACATGTATATAAACATGTAAAGACAGTTTCCATGTGTACATTGTAAAGTGTGACAGCAGCAGGGAGGAGAGACCTGCAGCATCTCTCCTTCCCACAGCGAGAATGGATCAATCTATCACTTATCCTGCAGGGGGTGGGACTCATGGTCCAGCAAGGAGGTCAGTTTTGCCAGGACCCTTTGGTCACCTACCTCCTGCACTCAGTCCAGAGAACAGCCCAGGACTGAGCTGGTCTTCCTGACGGTTTTGCCCAGCTTCTTCCTCTCTCTCTCTCTGATGCTGCTACTCCAGCAGACCACACCGTACAGGTGAAAACCACTTATAAGAGTCCAGTCTCTCAGTGTATTTCCATGACAATGTATTCTATAAGAAGATACTGATTGTATACACTGAATATGGCTATTATCACTGCTGTTTTATTACACGATTATGTAACGCCTTGCTGTTAAAAATAACTGAAAACTTTTGTAATTTACTGGGTTGAGATTATAAGGTTGATTTTGTTTTTATATTTTTCGTTATTTTCAAATAAACTTTCCAATCCATCGAATCTTTGGATATTTACAAGCGATAGATCATTATAAGAAAGAATCACTATTACTCATATCAGCATTTTATCAAGTATTATTACAGTATGAAACACACATAATTGAATATATAAAAGAAAATGTGGATAAACCTAAATACAGAAGACATAAACAGTGAGCTGACAGAAATCCTGGACTCCTTATTTTCCTTCAGTTTTCACCCCCCTTTTTAAAATCTAATAAATGTTTGTAGTTTACTTTTGTTCAGTAGTCGTTACTCATCTCTCATCCAAACTCAACCTGCTTTCCTGCCATTAAATAGAAGATTAAGATCCACCAGATGGTACACAATCACAAATAATCTTCTCAAAACCACCATCAGCTTGTCTCAGGTCGAGTGTGAATAAGACAGTTCCAATAACCTTTTTTTCACTCTATCATCACAGAGTATGTTTACGTTTATCTTTCTGTTAATAAGGGAAAAAGAAAAAAAGAAAAAAAACAGTTCTCTGCAGTTAGTTGGCTGAGTATATTTAAAGGGGCGGCTTGGTAATTTATGGTCCAAGGTGATGGTAAAGTCCTCCTGCTGAAATAATCCAGTTAGGAACTCTGAATCTCTCTCTAATCCCCGTGTGAGGCGTCACGCTGCACATTCTGTTATTTTGAAAGCGGAAGAAGAGCGCACAAGGCGGCAGCAGCTTGACCAACCTCCCCCCTCCCCGCCTGCTTGTCCCCAGCAGCCCCGACCACAGAGCAGTGAGAGAGGACGAAGCGGCGGAGGGAGCTGCACCGAGGCTGGAGAGACGGAGAATAGAGGCGCGCTGAGCTGATCTGAGGGCTGAGACTGTGGCCCCTTGCTGAACTGCGGCTGCTGTCCGTCCTGTGTGGCCCCCAACCTGCTGGGAACTTTCCCGTAGAACCGTGTTGCGTTTTCTAGGAGCAAGCAGGAGGAGAGGGGAGGTGGACGCAGTTGGCTGGATTACTGCACACACACACACACACACACACACACACACACACACACACACACACACACACAAACACAGTCACACACGCAAACTGATCTCCAGGAGCCCGGGGCCTGGCTGCGGGTCGCGGTTTTACGCAGCGTCCCGGACTTGTCTTTTAAATGTTGGAGGAGGATCCGGACGACAGCACGTGGAAAGCTGGCGGTGCAGCGGCGACCGCCTCCAACTAGAGCAGAGGATATGTGGCTGACCTGCGCGCTGCTGCTGGGGGCTCTGTGTGCAGGTGAGGGGGGCTCTCTGGGTGAAAGGGCTGCGGACACCAACATGGTGCTGCCACCGGTGTGTGCAAGCGGGACACTTCTGCTCCAGTTTGAAGAAATATTCTGAAAATGTGTGCTTTTTTGTTTGTTTGTTTTCATCTGAGAATGGTGAGAAATAACTACAGAGAAAGATCTGTGCAGGGTTCTGGTTCTGGTTCTGACAGAAGAATGTGCACTAATCTGCAATGGCTCGTTCAGACCCAACATTTTTTAAGCTGTTGTTAAATGTTTGGACACATTTATCCGCGTGCACTCGCTCAGGCTTTGTGATGTGTGTCTGCAGGTCAGCGCATGAACGTGTGAATGAATCCGTGTCCGTGCGTGCGTTCGTCAGGCAGCTGAAGTCACCTGAGTCCAGCCCGCAGTTAATTGCGCTCACTCGGTTCGACAGCAAGCCGTGCGGGCCTGTGTGCACACGCGCGTGCGGGCTGCTGCTCCATTGTCTGCTCCGGCATGCAGCCGGATCAATAATCAATCAGCAGAGCGCGTGAGCTTCTCAGAAACACAAACAATCGTCTTTTACGCTTTCCCCCTGTTTTATCCATTTTTAAAATAAAATTTTGGCACGCGCTTCACCGTCCACGCGCGTTTTACTACGGTACGGGGGGTGGATGCGTAAATGAATGAAGCTCCATCATGTGGGCTTGTAGTAGCGGAGAGAAGGCGTGTGCGCGTGCGTGCTGGAAAAATACTACACGGATACACTCACGTGCAGAAAAACCCTGAACGGCACTGAGATGCTGCGCAGGCGCGAAATTTCCTCTCATACACCTGGAGCTGTGACGTGGATGAATGTGCGCGTGCTCTCTGACGCTGACGTCATTTCGCGTGCACTCAGGTGATGCTGTCAGATTTTTCTTTGTTGAATTTCAGGAACATTTGAGCACTTGAGTGTGATGATTTCATGGCTTTGTGTGTGTGGAATGGACTGTTTTTGTGTTTTGCGTTAAATTTCTGTTAAATCTCATTCT
Organism: Melanotaenia boesemani; assembly: GCF_017639745.1. Lineage (NCBI taxonomy): Eukaryota > Metazoa > Chordata > Actinopteri > Atheriniformes > Melanotaeniidae > Melanotaenia > Melanotaenia boesemani. Next base: position 21,176,559 of record NC_055699.1, on the reverse strand, counting down.
TCATGGTTCTTTATTTACAAAGAGAATCCAGTTTATTTGCTACTGCTGTGTGTGTGTGTGTGTGTGTGTGTGTGTGTGTGTGTGTGTGTGTGTGTGTGTGTGTGTGTGTGTTTCTTTTGATGCTGTCAGTCGCTGACTTGTTTTTATCATAGTGTGACATTATGGAGATATGTTTGTTGATTTACAATGAGCGTGTCAGAGATGATGTTTTTCAGTCTTTAGTCTTTCAGTCTGAATTCCTCGCTGACTGTCTGCAACTCTGCAGAGTCTCTTCTTCTCAACAGTGTGCCAGTAAATTCTCTTTTTATTTCTAAATGCGCCCGTGTAGATGTTTAAAAGCTGCCCAGGGGCTGAAAATGGATGTCAGGGGCACCTGTGATAAATTTTCTAAATCTTCTCTGCCAATCATTATCATTTTGAGTGCTCAAATTCAGTCCCAGACTGTCGTGATATGGAATTTCCACGGGTTGCAGAATCTTATCCTCAATCTTTGTTTTTCCAGTGAGGGAGATGTTGGCCCACATCATCCCACTACCAGAGGATGCAGAGCAGATGTGGTATTGGAGATGTGGTGGTGAAAATGGATGAAGAAAGTGAAGCTGTTGCAGATGTTGAGGTTGAACATGATGACAGGACCAAACAACTATTTATTCGAAATGCTGTTGGGCTAAAAATTTTGCCAGAGGCAGTAATATGAGCAATTTGTTGCACCATGTTGGCAAATGTGCTTTGGGATGCCAAGATGTCTGAAACTAAGATCAGTGCCCTCCACATCCTCAGGTAAAACTGAAAAAGCTGGAGGACAAACAAGTCAGATGTCACTTATAGACTAGAGATGGACATTTTCAGTTATTTTTTTAAGTTAAAAATTCAGGTCAATTAAAGTAGATACATCATGACACATCTTTAATGCATTCCCTCCACCAAAATAATAAATAAAAACCTGATCAGATCAGAGTAGCTGGACAACAAATAACATTGTATATGAACAAATATCAGACTTGACATACTTTGAATAAAACTTTTAATAAATGCTGAACTGATTTGAGTGACAGTTTAAGTTAACTGATGATGACGAGCCACAGCGTTTGCGAAATGGCACAGTTTCCCATTCATCCACCAATCCCTTGTTTGTAATGCCATGTTATTTGCATGCACAAACTTTACAGGCTAGCAGCAACGCAGCAGTGCTTTTCTAATGTGCTGCAGAACCTGACATGTTCCAGTCACCACTGACATAATGACAAGTGATAGTGACATAAGTTTCCAAGTGTTAGAGCTGGCCATACATTTGTTGTTAGAACTACTTTCTTAGCTTCTGTTAGCTTCTATTTCAGAGCAGTAGCCGCCTCATTGTACATTTTTCTCCACCTGGCTTGTTCTTGCATCAAAGCACGCTGGATTTGGGTTTCTTTGAAAGCCACCTCCTTCAACAACACAAAGAGGAAACACATCATCTGGAATCATTGAAGTCACCGAAGCAGTTATTTGCTCCTGTTGTTTGTTGTCACACTAGTGTTTGGCGAGGCATGTCACGATTATAGATTTTATTTCTACTATTATAGTCAGAGAAATAATCGCAGTTTCATGATTATCACAATTATTAAATGTTAATTAAATACTCAACACTATAAATGCATAAAAACACATAAGCACTTCTTATAGGTCTATAGTTTTATTTATTTCCCACATAATAAAATAATATAGAAACAAAGTAAGTTACAAAACCATCTCATTCAACTATGTAAACAATAAATAAATACCACATATTAACTCTGGATTTTTCTGAGAGAAAACAGATGGAAAAGGCTACAGGACCTCTACCTGGTCCTGGGAGGCTTCTTTCTGGAAACTATAATATACAAATGATTTTGAACATTTCTTTTCAACTTGAGTAGAGAATTTAGAAACAGCTAGCTTTGATTTCTTTTTGTAGAATAGCTGTTGTTTGACACATAAATAATACTGGTACAGTGGAAATAAAGAGAATACTTCTGAAATTAAATACAGACCATTGCACAGTGACGACTAAAAGGCATCAACCTCATGCCGAGTCGGTTATGTTTGAACAGGCGTATATCAGTTTTTCTCATCTGTGAGATGTAACATTCACTGAAGCCAGTCAGTAGTACATAATTACAAAATTGCAAATAACTCATTTAATTTCAGCGTTAAGTTAGATAAACATTAACATCATTTAACCAAACTACTGAGCATTTAACTTTTCTCTAGCATAAAAAGCTACTGGTTATTCTGCAGGCAGTGCAACATATTGGATGCATTTCCTCCTCCTCTGCAACTTTTTGACACTTTATGGGCAGATGAGCTGTACTCCACAAAGTTTAACCTGGAAATCACTTATAAATTACATAAATTATCTAAGACAGTTGCCATCTTACACAACGTCAAACAGTTCTTTAATAAGAATGCAATAATTATGTTATGTAACTCATTGATTGTGCCATATCTGACCTACTGTGTTAAGTCCGGGGAATTACACATACGACTTACGCAAACTCTGTTTTCATTTTACAAAAAAGAGCTTTAAGAATCATCTGCAGAATTAAATACAGAGATCAAACCCATTTTCTTTTAAGGAAATAACTCTTCTCCTACTGTACTGTCCCGCTCTCACATCTCTTCTGCAACTTGCACCGAACGAAAACTAAGCAATAAAAGCGCAACACAAAAATTTTGTTTAACTTAACTTTTGTTCCGTGTGGAAGTTATGCTGATCTGCTGATGATTCAAACATAATATTTTATGGAAAGCACCAATATTGAGGGATTAATTATTCTTGGTGTTTAATACTCCAATTAATTGTAAAATTAAGTAATCGTGACAATCGTGACAATTTGGCTACAACAAAACCATTTTTGTTGTGTTTTGGTCTTTTTGCTCTTGATGCTCAACATTTTAGTGATAGTTTAGCAAGTCCTTATTGTGCTGGTAGAACCATGTTAAGCTAATTTTATCCTGCATAATGTGTATTTGACCTTTGTTGTCCAGCTGAGTGAAATGGTGCTTTATTTTGTTGCCACTGCCAACATCTGCCCAAATCTGTTGCTTCCGTTATCGCTGCAAACTCCCACAGAAACAGCACCACAAACAAACGTTAATCCACTCTTAAAAATAGTCATGTGTGCTCTTCTCTATTGTTAGCATATTTGCTAGAAGAACTGCCTATGACAGTTAGTGGATCAAAATAAACACCATCAATCTATAAAACCAAAGACCTGATTCTGACAAGTTCTGTGGAGATAGAGGGATTCAGGGCGAAGATCAAGACACTGTGGACATTAAAATGTTTTGTTTTTTCCGTTTTTACAATGTACAATTCTCATGATAATAGGTTATTCTTGAGTAAACACCAGGAAATATGACCTGTAAAATGTAGATTCATGCAGGAGCCACAGGGTGTCATCAGCATAGAAGTGGAGGGATGAAGATGTTTCAGTTCAGTCAGTAGTTTACTTACTGTCCATGTAAAATTAATCTAACATGCTCTGCTCACATGTGTTGCTGTGTTTACACATGGTGTGTAATATATATTTCACAGTTTGAGCCCTAAGGAAATGCAGCAGCAGCTCTGTTCAGTACAAACAAAGAGAATTGTTATTGGCTGCTGCTGAAAACACTTTTCCTCCATTTAGAAACTCACTATCAGATCATTACACACACCCACACAGAGGCCTGAAGACAACACTGTACATCAATTTGATAAATTGTACATGAATACTAAATTGAAGCGGAATTTTCAGTCGATGACTTTCAGCCAATCAGATCATCGAAGTTAAAAACCGTCAGCACAGGACTGAAGAAGCTGTCTGATGATACTGTGGATGAGCTAAACCCTCAGTTGGCAAATGTTGAAAAGCTGGTTCTCACCTCTGATTCATGGAGAGAGCTTACAACGTAGTACAGAACATCACATCATTACGTAATCAGCTAGAAATTAAAACTGTTCTGCAGACCAAAGTCATGACAGAGAGACTAACTGCTTAAAACCTTGTGGATGTGCTTTCCACAGCTACTGAAAAATGGGGATTAAATGGAAAAGTAATAGTAAGTAAGCATGTGTACATGAAAATGTTAGCAACATGGTTTTAGCCAATACTTAACACCTGCTTATTGTTTTTGCTTGAAATACCTATCCCTTAATACACAACACAGTTTCCCCACTGACATTTGGAGCAAATACAATGAATGAAAAATAATTTAATTAGAAAAAAGTAGTTATAATTGAAAAAGTCTAAATTGCTGTAAAAACAAACATGATGGAGTATTTAATATATACACCCAGGTGTTGTATTCCCATCAAATCTGTGCTAAGCTGGAGCCAATATAAACCTTCAACTGCTGCAGAGATTTGACCCTGAGATAAATGCTGATTAAATACTTTTTCATTGCACTGAAAAGACAGATGTTGGTAGATTTAAGTTTTTCTGTTTTTTTTTTTAACCAGGATAGGAGAAAAAGTCCACTTTCCCATTATTATTTTGTTTTCTGCCTCTTTAAACAGGCTAAACCTTCCCAATAGATTTCTTGCAACAATGTTCTCTCTAACCATGTCCTCAAACTACACACTGACCCTTATGATGAGTGAATAACAGTGTGATAACAAGCAAATGCTGTTTAATTTGTTTTTTAACGTGGGCAGTGTTCTGGTTTTCCTTGTTGAATAATCTAGACCCAGTATCGCTGTGTTCTGGAGAGTTCTGTTCTATGGTGCAGGTGTTGGTATGTCAGAGCTGGCAGATGGCTGTGGTCTTTGTGGTGTGTTGGAGTGCTGCTTGTTTATCCCACACACGGTGGCTCTACACACGTTGGTGTGAGTCTGCATGATGTTTGTTGAAGCTGTGAATGCAGCGCTGGTCTACTGTTATGTTTCTACTGAACGGTATGGTAAGCTATTTTGTGTGTTTCCATTATAAAAGGAGACCATACAAGCAAACCGAACCCACCATTTCTGGACTCTTCAGTTGTATGTCCATAGGAGAACAGTTAGGGCAGAGCTACTGTCACCACACCATACAGTCCCTTGATTGGGGGACAGAAAAACTTGTCTTCTTGCAACAAAAGCAAGCAAACAAGATTTCAGTTGTTTTACTTCACCAGTCGCTTGATGTTGAACAGATAATCAGAAAAAGATATCAGCAAACACCAGTAAGGTCTGGTCAGATCTGGAACTACAAACATTCCTCACTATTGTATCAGTAGCTGCGTTTATGTGGAGCACTTTTAGTCTGATCTAACGTCTAGTCACAGTAAAAATGTGTCATGTAAACATGTCAGCTGATCTGATCGGCCTTGATCAGAAAGAATTTTCATTCCGATCCAGATTGGTGGTTTAAACCTTTTCACAATCACATCAGCAGGAAAAATAATCGTGTCTACACTCATGTCAATCTTTTTGTAGTGGATGTTGTTTCTGCATATGCTTGAACCATGTTGGGGTTACGTGACGTTTCAGGGAAGACTTGAAAAATAACAGCAGCAAAACAGTACGGGACTTTGGTGGATAGAATGTTTTTATTTTAGAAAATGAATTATTGAGCATTTTGACGGTCAAAAGGTTCAAAATAAAAGACATGAAAACACCTCATTTTACGAACTAGCAGGCATTGTGCATGTCAAAATCTAAAATATAAATAATTTTTTTTTTCCTATGTAAACATTGCGCCATATTTGTTGTCGCTGCACTTGTATGATGCCATTCTAGATATTTGGGCTAAACCCTGCCGACCCAATGGTAGTGCTCACATTGCAAACTAGGAGATCATATTTTCAGTTTTGTTGTTGTGAAACAGAAAGCAGAGAGAGTTGCTACGACTCCCTGCAGGGCCTGAACACCAGCAGAGGAGGCTGATGAAGGGGAGCGAGGAAGGGGTGCATGATGGGGGATGGGTCTCTTAGCTACGGGCAAGATTTAAAGGGCCAGGTTTTTTTTTTTCCTTTTCCCTCACTGCTTTCCATAAGATTGATGACACAGGGTCAAGAGGAGGGGGAGTGGGATTGTTGAGGAGGAGGAGGAGGAGGAGAAGGAGGACGAGGAGGAAGGGGGAAGCACAGGGTCAGCAGCAGATCCAGAGGGAGAATTGGAGCGTTGGATTCCTCCTACTTCATCCAGCTTCCAAACAGCAAATGTCTGCAGTCTGTTCAGTTCATCGACACATTTATTAACATTCATGTGCAGAAATGAAGGAAAATCCTGCAAAATGCTGCCATGTCTGATATATTTCCGACCATATTTTAGAGATTAGATTAGATTGGACTTTATTAATCTCACAGTGGAGAAATTCACTCGTTACAGCAGCTCTTATTACAGAATATTTCACATGAACATGAAATGCATCATGTGTAAAAAATTTCTCTAATTGACAGATTAGTTCAAAGTCTCAGATTATCGACATTAAGCTGCCTGTATTCACATATTTGAGCGGCCTGATGAACTCATGGTAAAAGTCCTCTGACATTCCTGTGACCCTGATCGATGAAACCAGAGAGCAGGAGGAGGCTGAACCTCAGGCTGAAAACGTAATTTCACAAACACAAACGATCTGCAGAGAGAGCGTCGTGAGACAGTTGAAGCTCTGACAGCTTCCTGCAGCCGTGCTGTGAGGCTTCTGGATGGCTGTGAGCTGAAGCCATGGTGGAGTGAAGTGGAGACGCTTCAGATAAAAATATCTTCAGTTTGAAGGAGGTTTGTTTTCAGAGGAAGGCAGCACTCACATTTGATTATAAGCAGCTATGAGCGATCCACCAGGAGGCAGGAGGAGAATCAAAGTGTCAAAGATATGAAAGCTTCACAACTCAAATCCCAGCACAGAGCATTATGGGATGTCTACAGAGCTCTGAATCTTCACTGGCCTAAGGATTTAATTATGATTCAGTGCAACTCGGTGTCATCCATCCTCACTTACTATGTAACAACAACACACTGCTCCTGTTTCCACTCACTAACTTAGTTTTCTGAGCTCTTAATGAAATGTCTGACATGTTTTGGTCAAAATAATGCAGGGACTCTGCAACAGCTCCTTTTTCTTCCATTCATTTACTCCTCGGCTGCAGGAAATAGTCACATCCTGTACTTATGTAGTAGCACCACCACAAAGTTGTAAAGTTCCTACACCAGCAGAACCTGAGTAATGACTGCTTCAGCATCTTCCTGCTGGGCTGCTGCATGTGTACTGCACTGGTGACTGGTGACTAATGGGAGGAGAAGAAGGAAGTTCTGACACATTTGGATTTGTCTTTTTTAATCTTTGTGCACTTAGTATTTGGCTGATTTTCTTTGGGTTTCAGTTTTCTTATTTTCTGTGATATTTACATCCAACATGAAGTTGCTTCCAGGTTCTGAACATCACTGAACCCCCCCTGGTGTCATCAGAGTCCTGGTAAGACTGGTGCCAGGCCCTCGTTTGGACTACGTTCACACTGCAGGTCTTAATGCTCAAGTCAGATGTTATTTGCACGGTTGGTCACATTATCATTTAAATGCAACCTTCATCGTACTCAGGTGTTTAACTGAGGTGGCCCGCATGCACAGAGGAAGACGTGAAGTCACATGTGGCATGCTGTGTTTATGGCGGTACATTTGGATGCTACACGTTATGTATCAGTTTTGAAAGTGTTGTGCCACCAGAGCCAAAAAAGATAATAAAGCATTGTTCTGCCACTGTTTATTTTCACACCTTTCTCTCACTTCAGTGGCGTAAAAGTTGGATGACCGTTCATACTGAGGTCGCTTTGACAAAGATCGGCTATGTATTTGATATAGTACCACATAAGAAAGTGACCTGGGTTTGGATTTAAACTGTAATTAAAAGATCAGATATGGGTCACATCTGGTCAAAAAAGTAGGATTCGAGTTACTTTTTAAGCGGAGGCTTTATTAGCAATCATTCAGATTTATGTATGTATTTAGTGCATGAGAACATTTCCATGACAAGTGTGGAATTAGCTAGCTTGTACTTTTATTTAGAAATGCTCTGAAATATAAGAACGGCTCTAACTATTTCTAGTGGTAGAACAGAGAAATTGCTACATCATTGCAGGAAGTCTCAGCATCTATATGAAATGTTTTTCTCATCCAAATAATAACTACTCAGTAAGTAATATACATATTTAAAATAACGTAATTGGCTTCAAAACTTACAAAAAACACCTATGACAGACAGGCGAGAGGTTTTGACTGATCCGGTGTCAGAAGTTATTTCAAACTCTGACTCTGCTGTGTCTTCGTCTCCAGAGCTGATCCGTTCGGTGAGAGTTCTGATCAGATGCTGGTGTCCTGTTGGAACGTGCTACCTTGTCAAAACATCCTACTCTAGGCTCAATTTATAGGTATATCTGCTGATCTGTGCTAGCACATTAGAAAAGAATACAGCAGGTATTTTTCATGTTTAAAGATCATTAATCCACATAAGTATGAAAAAACAGCTGACGAGGTACAGCTGTTAAACACGGACTTGAGGGTAACATGGATTTATGGCCGTGTCCTTACACCAAATATAGCTAGTCAGGCATAGGCAGGACGTCTCGATGGGTTGGATAAAATGTTAGAACGCCGGTTCCAAAAAGAGACCCAGTTAGATTTCTGGTTTAATTTAGGACCTGTGTTGCAGAGTTTTACTAACTGTACAAAAACTATTCTGGGGAATATCCAACTGGGTTTTTGGTAACCGACATGACGCAGGGGACAGACACATTTCCTAACCATTGCTGAGCTGAATTACACAATCCGTATTAGATGCTGTCTTTTCTCTGGGCTGAATACACATTTATTTCTCTTGAGCAATTCAACATAAAGCTGGTATTAAACTGGGAAAGAGCTTCATCTTTGTTGATTATAAAACCATGACAAAGGGAAGTGTCTTTGCAGGTCGTGTTTGAGGTACACAAAGACTGTAACAACAACAAGTCATTCGACTTGTCTAGTCTAAAAAAAGAAAACATGAAGTATTTTGTCCATATTTAGTCAGATAAAATGTTATCTGTCTCGTGCACTTTAGGCTTAAAGCTGAAAAACTTAAGAACAGACACATGCTGGGGAGGGGGTGTATCCAGCTCTGTGGGGGCGTGTCCAATCAGACATGGGTGCAGAGGAACGGCAGTAAAAGGCAGAGTGTTGGTCTGCATTGTATTTGGAGGGCTGTAAAGTTCACAGCCTGCTGTGACAGATGGGGAGAGGGGTGTCTTTCATAGACAAGCTCCCTGGGGTCGCCCCCTCCCCCCACTCATTTGTCTCCTCTCTCTGAAGCAGCAGAGGAATGAGTGTTGATGTAGGAGGGTTGAGAGTGTGTATCCTGTCGGCTCGGACCTGACTGGACGAGGGGGGGGCAGATGTTGTCAGGACAACAGCAATACACGCTGTGATGTTGGTCCCTTAATGTGGGCAGCTCTCTCAGCTGTCCTGGACCTTTGGTCCAGCATCTTGTCTGAATTCTCTGCCATCCCGCTCCAAGTGAATGCCTTTCATGTTCTTCATGTCATCACAGCTTTGCTGTGTACATCCACGCTTTTTGCAGGTCGTTGGTTAACCAGCAGCCATCTGCTCGCTTGTTCATGTGGTAGCCGTCTGCAGTGTGACGTCTGGCTGACGTCCGTACATTTATCAACCTGTGAGCTGCAAAGAGCTGCAGCTTTCAGAGGAGAATGAAACCTAACTTTCAGAGCAGAGGTCTGATTCAACATCAGCTGTGAGGTGAAATGCTTTTGTTCTGCTCAAGAACTCATAAAAAACCTCTCCTGTGACCAGTGGAAAGTGAAACCACAGTCATGAAGGAATCAGAGAGGTTCCAGAACCTTACTGAGTAGATTCAGTGGTTCCTTTGGACTAGTCAAAATCTGCTCCACACCAGGAGCAGCTCATAGGATTTCCTACATTTAATGCCTTCATGTAATTTGTGACACTGTGCTTCATAATATGCAGTTACATCATGGCGTGATGTCATTTCTGTTGTCCATACACAATGTTTTGGTTTTTTTTTTAGCTGCAGACCCCTAAAGTCTGGTTTCCATTGTTGTTCCATTGAAACGTACATAAGAAAAGTTGAATAGAAGTTATAAAGATATGGTCTGCAATAATAAAGTCACATGACTGATCGGCATCTTCCCAGATATGAGATAACATCCCAGATATTCCCAGAGATGAAAGGGATTCCTGAAGAAGAGCTTTCTGCTTGCCTCTTGTAGATGTCCACCACAGTTGTTTTTTCCTTGTCCAGGTTTTCTGTTACGACTATTTCTTCTACTGTATTACAGCCACTACAGTGTAGCCCTCACGGAAATGAGTCTGAATCAGGTTTCTTTGCTAAAAGTTTTGTTGTGTTGTGTTCGCTTTGCTGGTTTGTGTTGGTGAAGTTGCTGATGTTTGAAAAGAACAAGATCCTTAAAAACACCTCGTTCTGCTCTGTTTGGCCTGTAAATAAGAGAAGATTGAAGCTGTGGTTAATTTCTGTAATAAAACTACTGAGACGAGTTGAGATACAGCTTCTTGGGATGATGACAAATTCACTGTGTGTGGTTGTGCATGTGCAGGGCTCAGATGGAGTCTTTCCAATAGTGTTGCATCCCACAGTTGTAGGGAGAGCCAGAGAGCAAAGAAATTCCTCACAATGTTAAAAGCTGATAGTTTTTTTGACTCTGTAAAGTTGTAATGATGTTTGTTCCACTACTTTTTCATCAGTAAGGCCACCAGCAGGTTTTCCACCAGTCTGCATGTTATCCCTGATCACATCTTCACGTCAGTGAGTTGTGCTTTTAAACGCTGCTGTTAATAATTACATAATGAAAAAAAGATAGTTAAAAACCATCTGACCTCTCAGGCCGATCAGCTGCTTTTTCCTGTGTAAAAATGACATGAGCTGCATCTTCCGAGAGAACTGAAACCAAAAAAACAAGTTTTTATTTCCTTGTTTATGAATGTGCAACTTATTGAATGTCGGAACTGGATTTGGCTCTGCCTGTTTTCTTTTGAGATTTTATGTTTCAGACCCAGACATGAGAATTTTTAAATGAGTTTTTCTTCATCTTGTTTCTGTATTAGTAGCTCATCTCAGGATCTCTTTGTATTTTCACGCTGACATTTTAAGCATCTTTAAAGCTTTCCCACCTCTTTGTGTCACTTTTCTAAAAACTGTCAAAAGATTTCAGTTTATTGTCCCAGAGTTCCTGGATTCTTGATTTTGGATTGACAGTGAATATTTCGTTCCTCGACATCTTCGGAGGTTTGTTCAGGTTTCATGGATGGGCAGATGTGTGAGCGATGAGCAGAACTGTGGAGAAGTTTCTTTGTTGCTGACCCTGCAGCGACGAGGCCCGACGTCTTCGAGGTCAGCTCTATTGTCTGCAGCCCTCAGTGATGTCAGGGCCGACCAGACTGATTGATGGCACTTGTGTGTGTGTATGTGTGTGTGTCGGCGTGTTTGCATGAAGGCATTTGCTTCACAACAGGCTCTGGTTTCCCCTCCTCCTCTTCGTCCTCTTATCGTGTTCAGAGAGGACGGTTCAGCAGAGTTGAGGCTGACTTGTGAGTGACTATAAATAGAGGAGGTGTGTGTGTTTGGGAGGGGAAGCCCACTTTGGGTTTCCAGCTGGCTGGAGGCCAGGACTTGGCTGGGAGAAGTGAAAAGAGTCGTTCACAGAAAACGACAACATTTAGGGCACAAGTTGAGAAACTCTGCAGCAGAGCATTGACCTTTATTTTTCTTTCTGAATGATCTTTAACTCATCATCATTTCTGCTGTGGTTGAGACTTGGCTCTCGTATCTGTGAGAAGGAGGCGCGAATCAGAGCAGCAGAAATTTAAAAACAGTTTTTTAGTCTGAAATTAAAATCCAACACCAAACCATCTGAGGCAGTTCTGAGTCCAGCATTTTGAAAAACTAACAGAATGAGCTGAAATGTGCATGTTAATGTCTGTGTGTGTATGTCTGTGTGTGTGTGTGTTTGTGTTGAAACAAGCGTGACCTTTGCAATGAGGATATCACAAAGACAATTAATGGTATGGATGTGTGTGTGAATGTGAGTGAAGAGTTCCCATGGCTTTGCTTCTCATGTGTCGCCCCATGATCTCACTAACATATGCACACACACACAGTCGGCCTGCCAGATGCCTGCGTTAGCGTGTGTTTGTATGCATACATGTGTGTGTGTTTGCATTTGAGTGTGTGACCTCCTGACCCTTGTGTCTGTGCTGCACAAAGGCTCTTAATAATTGGCATTTTCCATCAGAAAATGTGGTGCGCACACACTCTGAGCTGTTTGCATATCGCTCACATGCGCATGGCTGCGCCGAGGAAGGTCGAGGTCACACACCCTCACACATATGCAGCATAGACATGTTAATGTGGGAGATGTCATTCTACGTCTGCCACTTTCAACCTCCCTGCTCTTTTCTCACACTCGTCCCGCTTCTCATCACAATACTGCAGCTGTCGGCGGCCTTTGCTCACGGTACGAACATTTGTGGCCGTCACAGAAACATCTGTGCTGGAGTCACGACCGTGAGAACGCAGCCACGTCTGCAAAAACGATCGTCATCATCAGATTATTCCAGCTCTGTTATTGTTTTGTTGGCTTTGTTGGCTACTGAAACTTCATCCAGGTTGGGTAACATTCGTCAGTCTGAACTCCGTGCTTGTGGCTTCTTCTGGCTCATTTTATCTGGATCATCCTATTGTGATGGGTTGTCCTGTTTTAAATGGGAAACAGAAGAAAATGCCACAGAACACAAGAAGACAAACAACTCAATAATTTAGCTTTTTTAGAAACAACAAAAGATGAGAAAGAAGGTCAAACTACAGAACAACAAAAGTATGTTTAAGAAAGTCTGCAGCTAGATAAACAATACAAGATTTCGTTGTCATCATCATCATCATCATCATCATCACTGTCCTGTATCAGCAAAAGAGCTGGGATGTTTAAAAGTTTTCTGAAAAAATAATTAAACAAACTTGACTGTGTTTAGAGATGCTGTAAATGTAGACTCTGCTGCAGAAACACACTTGATAAAAGTTGAATTAAGTCATGTTTCCATTATGTTCCATCAACTTTCTTTAAAAGAGACTTTTTTAATGTTTTGGGAACTGAAGATATTGTTTTATTTCTTCAGAGGAATCTGTGTCCATTCCTGCCGAATCAAAGATTTTAGCTGCTAACAGTCCATGGTTGTTGTTTTTGTCTGGTTCTCCTCCTCATGATGCCCAAAACACTTTTAATAGGAGACAGATGTTGACTGCAGGCAGGTAAGAAGCAATGCTATTAGAAGCTGTGCAGAAAGAAGTCAGGCATCATCATTCTGTAATAACCACGGACCGCTTGGGAAAGGGTGTCACTTTGATGGTAGCATCAACATCCACCTCAGTGTCAACGGTACCTTCACACATATAAGGTCCTCCATGGACACCGATGTCTTCCATACCATCAAAGCTTTCCCTGATGACTTTTTTCATCTTTTGCAAATGCGTTTTTCCCCCAAAACAGCTGAAACATGGACTCATTTGTCCACAGAACACATGTCAAAATAGTTTTCCAAGGTCCTCCTGAGTGCATGTGTCAGTATTGATCATGGTGTCGTGATGGTTTTTTCTGCAGTGCAGCTTGAGGGCTTAAAGGTGGCGACCATCCAATGGTGGTGTATTTGGACTTTCCACAGTGAGATTTCTCTAGACTCTCAGAATCTTTTCCAAATAGTCTGCTCTGTAGACACTATAAGACCATATTTCTTGACAATCTGTCACTGATCAATATTTGTGGAGTTTGGAACACAGTGGTGAGCCTTTGCTTGGAAAGAGTCAACCTTTGGTGCATGTTCCTTTTATACCCAATTGTGACACCCTCACCTGTCACTAGTTAATCTACTGATATAGAATCTGCCAGAATGCTGTCATTCTAGATTTTAGAAACTTTTACTCTCTTGAGTCTTGTTCGAACATTAACAGCAAAGATGATTTTCAGTTTACCGATGCTTCTGTTTTATCGCAGCTCCAAGTTGTTGGTGCCTTTCCCAGTTTTAATCCACTTGCTGAATGAGCGAACAAAAAAGAGCAACTTCTCTTTTCCCAATTCTGCTTCATTATGAATATCCGCTCACTGTGTGGTTACAGTGTGTTACTAACTGGAGAGGCTAACAGAACAGCTGCTTGTTTTGCTGATTCAGACTAAATGTTTTACAGGTGAGGGGCCCGTTCAGGCTGCACATATATGGAGCCCAGATTTATGTGCCACATTAACTACAGTCCTGCCTTAACTAGTAATAAAGGTCTAGAGTCCTGGGAAGAGTTTGGTCAGCTGTAGAAAAATTAACAATCCTGTGTTTGTGTTCAGAATAAAGCTCTAAATATCACCTTTGTTTTCAGGATTTATTGGTTCTTCTTTGGTGCAATAGATGATAAAAGCATAACATGGACTGACGGAGTGCATCTAGCAGCAGAGAGCAGCAGCTCAGCTGTTCAGCAAACTCACAGAAGGCTGATTAGCATTTATATTGTGTGCATTGTGTGTGTGTTGACATGCAGGCCTATATGATCTCACACACCAACAACAGAGCTGGTCTGCAGTTGTGTTATTAGCCGGGTTTCCATTGTTGTTATTGATTCATGCCTAGAAGATGTGAATAAGAAAAGCTGAATGGAAATAGTGGGAAAAAAACAAAAACTTCCACTAATTGGTAGAAACGGTTTCTCTTCTCTTAACCCTGAGAGGTCTATTTTAGCTGTTTAGCTTAGCTGTTTTTGAATACTTTTGATTTAGCCCTTATAAACCAGATAAAAGATGTTCACCATACCCGTGTTTGGTATCTGATGATTATTTTTTCATTTTGACCTACCTTTTTAAAGCCACACTACTGAATCTTGGCAGATCTTTAACACTTTGGTGCCCAACAACAAAGGTTAATAATGCATCCTGTTTCTTCTCTAAGCTCTCTCTAGCCAGTAAAAATCAGTCCTATGTTTAATCCTGCTGGTTGGAATAAACTTACTCTTCAAATTTTGTATTGTGGCATCACAAGTTGGCAGCCATGTTATTATAGTTCATAACTTTCTCTTTTAACTATGATTTTTATAATGTATATTTACAAAATATATTTTGTACTGTATATTGTATACAATACAATATGTTGTTTTTATATTATTCCCAAAATAAATAAACCAGAATGTAAGCAAACAGTGGTAAAATGCGGTAGAAATCCCCTGTAAAAATAAAAATAGGGAATCAGTGGGTTTATTATCGAATCATAGTTTACAAAACATCCTATTGTCTCATCCTCACTTCCTCATTTTTCCAAACACACTCAGCCATCATCGTCATTGATCATCATTTTGATATTTTGACCTATGCTGCTCCCACAGTAATACGTTTTCCAACCCAGGTGCCTCAACCACATCCAGAAACTCTCCTAAATATTCAGTTCTGCCTCCCAGCCTTGGTTAGTCAAAAGAGTTCTCATCTCCCACATGTGCTTCTTCAGGTACCTTATTATTATGGATGAATGCACCTTGATTTCCAACCGAAGCGTCACTTTCACTGTCGATAGATGGCAAGTCTCCATTATCATGAGGCAAATATTCACATCCAGAATCAAATATTGCTAATAGTTGAGAAAGTTTTTCATGAAGAGTGAAAACATGTGTCTCTGTAGTCCACCTGGCATCCACGACTATGAGCACTTCATCATCAGCTCTGTATGGCGTCTTTCAAACTTGATTTCCTCAGAAACTTTTTATCTCCACTTTTGAGTAAAGTTGACGGATCACTCGAGGCAACCTAGTTTTCTGCTACATTTATTTTAAAATATCAGGGATCTGGTCACACTCGCATGATCCCAAACCATTGAAGGGTTAGATGTTTTTGTTTGTTTAGAAAAAGACTTGACCATTATGAGGTCCAACAGCAACAGCTCTGTGAAATGGCCAAATATGACTCACCAACTGTTTCCAGTCTGAGTTGACAAATGATGAATGTGACAGATGATACACAATGTTGCCCAACATATTGGGACATCTGCCCATACAATGATGTCCCATTCTCAATCCGCCAGCTCACCCTTTGCTGCTATACCAGCGTCAACCCGTCTGGGAAAGCTTTGACAAGGTTAAGGAGTGTGCTTATGGAAATTTTTTTACCATTCTTCCAGAAGCACATTAGTGAGATTAGGCTCCGATGTTGGACAAAAAGTCCTGGTACTCTGTCTCTGATCTATAGTCCCGTTTCCACCAGTAGGTCTGAGTCAGTACGGGATGATTTGGTAAATCCTGGCCTCTGTTGTGGTCCCACAGCTAATCATACCTTTACCAGGTAGGCGGGGTGTTGGCTGTATAGTGATCAATGGTCAGATAAATAAATGAATTATTTCAAACAAATGAACGAAAGAGAAACTGTAAAAAAAATACAAAATAGTGTTACATCAAAGCAGCGTGACGCTTTCTTTAATCAAAACAAAGAGGAACGTGACACAGAAGCGAAGGTTGAGAATAGTGGACATCCAGCAGTTTGTGTTCTGTCTTTTTGGTGGCCAAGGGTATGTGGCTTTAAAAAAAATCCAGAGTATATTTAAATATTGCCAAGTTGCACAGGAAGTAATGACTCTTTTAACTAATCAAAGGAAAGTTGTGTGTCAAGCTCCACCTTTTAGGTCAGATTGGAAAGACTGGGACCCCATCAGAAGAGTCCCAAAAATATTCTTGCATGCGTCACAGTTTTTGCCTGTGGAAACACAAAAGATGCCTGCCAACCTGTACGTTAGTGGAAGTGGGGCTTAATTTATCCCAAAGGTGTTCTATTAGGTTGAGGTCGCTCATCCATAACATTTATGGGCCTTGGTTGGTGCACAGTCATGTTGGAAGAAAGGGGCTATCTTCATACTGTTCTCACAAATGTTTGTAGAAGCGTTTGACTTTATTGTAGGTCTTTGATTTTTATACACATGTGGCAGTGGAGGTGATTAAAACACCTAAATTTAGCTATTTGGAAGGGTGTCCCTATAATTCCCAAAAGATTGATAAGAGCTCTCTTCATTTTCCGCTTGTGGATGTCCACCACATTTGTATTATATTTCCTGCTACAACAACTTCTACTGAATTACATGTAGCATGTACTGCTCCCATCTGGTGACTCTTCACAGCTAAGATGAGTATGAGTTGTATCTTTTCGCT
This sequence comes from Melanotaenia boesemani, assembly GCF_017639745.1. Lineage (NCBI taxonomy): Eukaryota > Metazoa > Chordata > Actinopteri > Atheriniformes > Melanotaeniidae > Melanotaenia > Melanotaenia boesemani. The sequence goes on along the minus strand of NC_055699.1, from coordinate 21,159,400 downwards.
TCTTGTCTTGTAAGTTTCTTCAGATTTTGCAGTAAAGGGATACCTGGGTACAGTATCTCTCACAGATGGCCATAGGGTCAGTTAAGTTTAAGAAAGCACTCTGGCTTCAGGTTGATCAGAATGGGTTCTGATTTTGATTCTGTTGTTGCCACTTTACAGCGTAATTTAAAACAATCTGAACTTCTCCTTTAATACTCTGTTAGCTAAAAACACACAAGCTTTAACAGGCAGACAGTGTGTGCAGACACAAAAAAATGGGTCAATTGTGGTTCTTGACAAAATGTTGGATCTTTGTCCTGATTTATTGCACAATCAACTGGTTGTAGCTGAATTGTTTCTTGGTCATCTGTGTGGCACTGACCCTTAGATGGCTGATTTAGGGGTCCGGTTCAGGTTTAAAGACCCGAGAATAAATTCTCTGCTAGTGAAGGTCCTCATAAAGACAGGAGCTCAAACATGTGTGTCTGTGTGTCTATGTTTGAACTTTTAAATTGCAGAAGAAGTGAGAGTAAATGTCAAGCAACACACACACACACACACACAGAGTGACATTAGCTCATAGGTCTCCATGGTAACTAAGGTCGACCTCCAGAATACTGATGACGGTTAACTGCTAGCAGTCTGCCGAGTAATACCAGAGTAATAGAACCAGAAGCAGGGCGAGATACTCCAACATGCAGCAGGTTCTGGAGTTGTTTCCTGTTCTGTAAATTTATATTTTAATAAATAGACATAATCAGACATGTGATGCCACGACACTGAAATAAAAGTTAAATAGAAGAAAGAGTCACTGACATATTTAATATTTTAGCAACATGATCGATGATCCTCGTGTCAGGACTTCAGCAGATGAACAGGATCTGAAAGTGATGTCCTGAAGAAATAGGAACAAATCCAGCAAAGACATTAACCAGGACCTGAGAGATGCATCTGGATCTTCAATTGATCCATCTACCGTTGACTGAAGCATCATCAGAAATGAAAGAAAAGGTTGAGGCATGTCACATGACACAAGAACTGGACTGAAAATTAGTGACAACAGGTCTGGTGAAGGGATGAATCCTCCCCAGAGCTCAGACTTCAACATTATAGAAGCAGCATGTGATCATCTTGATAGAGAACAAAAGGCAGAAAACATCCAAAGATGAACTTAGGAACGTCCTTCAGGAAGTCTGGAGAACTATTGCTGAAGACTACTTAAAGAAATGATAGAAAACATGTCTAAGAGGGTTCAAAATATGTTGAAGAATGAAGCTGTTTAGACTAAATATTTACTTTGAGGCTCACAAGTGTACAAACTTTGAGTTTTGTGTAGTTTAACCAGTTGCTCCGTGTAGAGAGGATGTATGACCTCGTCACTGTTGCACTGATTCAAGTCTCAGCCTGTGGCTCTGTGTTGCATGTCATCCCCTCTATGCCCACATTTCTGTCCAGCTACTGCCAAATAAAGACCACAGGTGCCAGAAAAACAATCCCTCTATATTTGCACAATTTCATGGTAATATATAAAGAAATAAGAGCTGGCTCAGGATCCTTGACTAGTATTGTAGGTCTCCTGTACAGGAATCAGGTCACATCCACACAGCGAAGAAACAGTTATGTTATTTTTTTTTTTTAAGTTTTCTATACAGATGAAGCTTTTCCAGAAAAGCGTGCGTCCACACAGTTCCAGTGAAAATGCTGTTGTATCAGTCCTGTAGGTGGTGCTGCAATGTTGCCAAAAATATACAGCAAAAGCTAACAAGAAGACATGGAGCATGCTCAGACGCAAAGCAACGGCAATAAAGATGAAAATGATGGAGGGAGGTCCTGTGCAGGTGCTTTAACACAGACATGGTTCTGGTTCTAGCAACGGCTTAATTTCTCAAGTCTCAGAACCTCTCTTCTTTCTGGCGAACCGGCCTGCGTTCACACCAGTTTAACCTGAACCAAACTGGGTGGACTTTACTCTGTGGAAGTAAACATCAACATGTTGGGGATTTTTGTTGTAAAAGTTGATGGTTAAATTTTCTGCCTCCATTTTAACCTACGGTTTCCCAAAATAAACAACATGCTGTATTCAGATGACTAATTGAATTTATGTGATGTTGGGAAATCATCTTACAGTAATCGCCTACAGAAATTATAATGAGTTGCTAGGCAACATAACAACACATAACAACACAGTTGGACAGCTCCACTTTTGTCCAAGTCTTTTTTTCTGTCATGGTATTTCTTCACTTTCTGAAGCTTAATAATTATTTGGTTCCATGTTTGTTTCTTTAAAAACTTTATTGAAGCAGAATGTTAATACTGCACTATGAACATTGACAGCTGGTGTTGTGAAAGGGCTCTGGAGTGATTGCATTATCGGGTCATTAAAAAAGATTTGTGTCTAGGTTCTACACTTAAAATGGAAAAGGGTGGCTTTTGCAGGGTTGTTCACTTTGGACTCTTGAAACGTTTATAAATGATGATAGAATAAACAACTCCTGAAGTCATCCCAGTGTGGATATGACTTCAGTTTCTGTAGATACTCTGCTCAACACCATTCACTGCTGACAAGAGCATTATTTGGCAAAATAAGCAGCCTTAATGTCACGTTCAATTTAAACCATATTTATCTAGTTCAAAATTCACAACACCTGAATGAATTCATGCACAGCACAGATACTGAATGAAATTCAAAGCAGCTTCTGCAGACAGCCACAAATTTGTCCTCAAATAAAACCCACTGAAACTCTGATGGAGAACTTTTCAAGTCATTACAGGGCTCTGTGTGTCAATGCAACATTAACAGGAGCATCACAGTGTGACAGAACTCAAATGTGTGTTGAGGGTGGTTGTAACCGGTGGGACTGGCATGGATATTACCAACATTTCTGGTTGCCTAGCAACAGTTAATGCACAGACTGGCTGTCACATCTGTGACAGAAAACGCTGCCAGGAGCTGCTTGATGTGTGTCTGCATCCAGCGTTCAGGTAGTTTGAATCCTCCTCCTCTTCCTCTTGCTGTCATCCGTCCTCTACCTCTTCTGCTCATTCTCCCCTGGTTTGGTCGTCTCTTCCTCCCATCGTACATTTCTCATGTTGCTGTTGTTGGGGTGATGTGACCACAGAGATCAGAGGTCACATCTGGTGCCTGTAACTTTCCGCAACTAAAACTCTGACGATGTGTGTGTAGGGTGTGTGTTTACATGCAATTGTGAGGACCGCTGTGAGCTGTGGTCATTGTGAGGACCTTTAAAAGACAGGATCAGGATTCAGAATCAGTCCTTATGAATAAGAAGTTTAGGTGTTTGTGTTAAATCGTTAATGTCCAGTTTCCTGAACACCTCCACATCCTCTCTGTTCACTCTGAGTGTGAGGAGATTAAAGGTGGGGATGGAAGAATGTGGTTTAAAGAGGAGACAAACAGAGAGGAATAATGGGGAGGGAGAGAAAGAGTGTCTCAGTAGGACTTCATCACTTCTGCTTCAGTTTGTGGCTTCATGCTGTGAGCTGAGAAACTTTCTGCATGTATATTTTGCAATCACTGGTAAAAGAAATCAGTGTTAATGAAATTCTCAGGTGTTACACTGATTACTTGTCAGTTTAATCAGGTTAAAATGCAAATCTGTTCCTAGTTTCTAGTTCTTTGCTGCCACTTTGTGGCCACTTGTGGTACTTTATCTACAGTTTTCCATTCACCACGATTATTCACGTTCCAACCTTGATACCATGTGGTAGTTTTCTAACTGTTGTTAAAATGTCTTTTTTATGTTTTGTCTTCCCTTTGGGATGTCTACTGACTGCGCTAAAGAAAGATGGTTATTTTTGTTCTAGAAAAGCATTTCAAATTCCTGCTGTCACAGTTTGAGTATGAGTGTTGACATGAAACAAGACTTTCCTCATCAGCACTGCATCCTTCAGCTGATCCATTCAGACAAGCATCAGGAACGATTGTGCTCAGTTCAACTTCCACTGCTAACATTTTTAACATGATAACAAGCAGCCACAGCCTCAGGAAATATAAAGAGGGTTTAAAAAGGAAAGCAATAAGATGTGTTTAGGCTGTGCAGCCACTGAAACTTCTCTCCTCTTCATCACCCTGTGAACAGAAGTCTTCTTCTCGTTCTCTTTTATGGCAGAATGTGGCCGCGAAGAAAAAACTTACTGCACTTTTAGATAAAAATAGTTCATTATGAGGTCATAAAAGCAGAGCAAATATCTAACCAAGCATTTCTTAATGGTTTAATCAATGTTTTTTTTTTTTTTTTTTTTACATATTGTTCTTGTTTTTGTACATTGTTGCTTTAAAAATCGCAAGATTGTAAATTTTCTTCAGTATTCAAGCATTTTAGAGGAATGTGATTAATTTCTTCTTCCCTAATTCATCTCACACTGGAGTAAACTCTGGATGTTTTCATCAGAAACACCTTCACCTGTGTTCATCAGGATCTTCAGTCCTCACTGAGCTTGTGGATCAGAACCAGACTGAGTTTTCCTCTCTTTTGAGTGCAGAGCTCATCTGTTTCATGCAAGCAGCCAGTCGGCATCACCTTGCTTTTCTTCTGCCTGTGCTTCAGTGAGATGAGTGTGAATAAATGGCATTAATAGTGTTTTTGATGGCTGTGGAGTGGCGAAGTCAGGGTGATGGTGTGGCTGTGAAGTGTGTTTAAAAGCCTCCTGGAGCTCAGACTGATCACCGCTCTGACTCTCTGTACTGCAGGGCTGGGCCATGGGGAGGCCGACACCAGGGAGTGTTTGTACTACAACGTCAACTATGAGATCGAGAAGACGAATCAAAGCGGAGTGGAGCGCTGTGAGGGCGAGACAGACAAACGATCGCACTGCTATGCCTCTTGGAGGAACAACTCAGGCTCCATCGAGCTGGTGAAGAAAGGATGCTGGCTGGACGACTTCAACTGCTATGACCGGTAAAAATGCACACAGAGCAACAGATCATTCATTTAAAGGGGTGTGTGTTTCCCTCTGGTCAATCAAAAGTCTAATTTCTCCTTTCAGACTGAGTGGGGCTTTTTTTGTTAGTTTTTTTTTTAAACTGTGGCAATAACGCAGAAAATGCAAATAACTTTTTTTAAATAATAATAATAATAACTTCATTTAATTTATATGCAGACAGTTTGAACTCTACATATGTCATGCTTTTTCTCATCAGCCTAATTTCATTAGTTAATTTTCATCCAGTTTTACATCCAAGACCTGCAGCACATCAGTACATCTTTTCCCCCTTTGTAATGTCTCCATTGCTTCTCCCAACACTTAAAAGACGTTCTGACATTAAGGATACCATGTGATGAAGAGTTTCACTTGTTATTTGTCACCTTTTTTCCTGCAAACACATCTAAAGTTTTGCAACAGTACAGGGTTGTGTTTGTTTTTGTAAAGTATCCATACCCTCTTCTTCCGTAGGTATGCTGTTGTAATATGTGCAGAATGTGGCTCTAGTTAAAAAGTCCGAGGACATCCCTGGAAAAGATGTGATCTTGAGGACAGCAAGTTGCTGTAAAATCTCAGTAAAATTGTCTACATCAGTGCTGCAGAACTCTGGTCCAGCCTCCAACCCCATACCATCACAGAACCAGGCTTTTGGACTTGTTGGCAACAGTCTGGATGCTCCTTTTGCTCTTTGCTCCATTTATTCCAACAAATATGGAATATGAATTAGTCTGAACACAATCCAGGTTTCTACTGTGTGTTGGTCCATCCTAGATGCATCTGAGTGCAGGGAAGTCGCTCTTGAACTCTGGACCAGGTTTCCTTCTGTTTTTTTTTCTGCTACGTGAACTTTGAAGTAGCATTTGTGAATTTAACTCTGTATTATAGAAGTTGATCAAAGGTTTCCGCAGTAATCATTGTTCACTTGGCTCAGTCAGCTGTTGATGAGTGATGGTTCTTGATTCAGGTCCATCTGAGGTATCAGAGATCACAGTGTCCAGCTCGGAATTGCTCCCTTGTCCTTTACACACAGATTACTTAAACAGTTTACCAAAATTCTGCAGTGTAGAGGGAGATCTTTCAGTCTTTCTTTGAGGAATATTTTTTAAAACAGTTTTTCTCACATTACTGACAAACTGGAGATCCTCTGAACAGCTTTCATACACAAATCACCACCTGTATGAATTTTTTTTGCCTCATTTTTAGCCCTAAACTGCTCTTGTCTGAATGAAGTTGACAAAATCTAACATGAAATATCTCAGGTTCATTATTATTATCCATACCATCCCTTAGTTTATCTGATCTAGTCATCTGTGCTGCAGACGTAGAAAGTGATGCTGATGGAAAATGGCTTCTTTCTGCAGTTAGGCACATTTCAGAGCAGGGCGAGTATCTGCAGATTTATCTCGGTGTGCTGTGTAGAAGCCTGGAGCTGTTTGGACAGCAGCGCTGGCTGGCGATGCAACGCTTCTCTGAGCTGTTGCAATTAATGTGTTTAAAAGATATTTTAGAAAAGTCCCAGCTAAAGGAGAAAAGTGACTACTAAATGAATGCAGAATAGCAGAAAAGTAACTTTTCTGGTTGAATCTTGTTCTGAAGAGTTCTGAGAGTCTTTGAATTCAGTCACAGCATTGCATAACGTTTATCTTTTTTTCATCAGGTTAACATTTAGGTTACATTTACCTGAAAAAAACCCCAGATAATCTGGGTCTTAAATCAGTCATCTTTGGTCTACATGTGGGGAAGTTTAGGATAAAAGGCTGATCAGAGACTTTCAAATGATCTCCAGGGCTTCAGTTTAAGCATATCAACTTGAATACATTGAAACCCCTTGGAGCTTCTGAGACTCATTCATCTGATTATTAATGCAGATAAATTAGAAAAACATAGAAGACTCAAATTCAGTCATTGATATAAAGCTTTAATTTTCCTGCTCCTCCACCATCTGTGAATCCTGTTTACCCTCAGAGGATGGCTGCTACATCGCTCCATCAGCTCAGGACACAATAGTTTATGTCTGATTCTCCCAGTTTTTCTTCTGACATAGCTAACCCATTTTCTTAAAGGTGGATGAAAAAGCTGCTGTTTGGGTTGTGTAGCCCTCTTGCATCCCCCAGATGCTGCTTGATTGACAGCTGTTTGTTTAGACCACAATGATGACTGACGGAGAGTAGCACTCAGGATATCAAATCTCTAAAGCTGAAGAAATAACACAAATAAAACGTTTGTATGATGGCTGGTTTCTTGGGAGAGTCTGCTGATGCTGGAAAAGCACCGGTAGAAACCTCAGTAGATCTAAAATATGAGCGCAAACAAGATCCAATTCACAATGTCATCTCCAGGCACTTTTAAAGATAAAGCCCAAATGAAATCAATTCATTGTAGTCCGAGGTGGAGGTGGAGAGGACAGGAAAGTGGGGGTTAACAAGCAGCGTAGCTCTAAATCATGGATACCTGCTGAGAAAGAATAAGAGAAACACACATTAATGCCACAAATGTCAGATAGGATGTTTACATGAAGAAGACAAAGTGAATAATGGAGGGAAGTGCTCAGTGCATCATGGGACGCCCCCCAGCAGTCGCAGCCTATAGCAGCATACCTAAAGAGATTCACTGAGCCAGGATTTAAGAGAGAGCCATTTAATAGAAGCTAAAGTGGGAGAAATCTGATCTCTGCTGCTCATCTTCATCAGAAGCCTCGCTGGAAGCTTTTCAGAGCATGTTTTGGACAGCCCAATAATAAGGAATTACAGTAGTCTGATCTTGAAGTAACAGATGGACGGACTAGTTTTTCTGCATCAGTCTGAGACAAGATGTTCCTGATTTCTGAACCATCGTACACGGGTGACGGCCCTGTCCACGCCTACACTGATGTTTAGCTAAAATGACTAAATATATTTTGTCAGAGAAACATTTTACTTGAACTTTTTCTGAGGAAAGACCCAGTTTTATGTTTAAATGTATCTGTTAAATGGCTGTTTTGGTTTTGAGGTCTTTCTTAAAGGAGACTGGCTCTCTTGGCATGCTCAGATTGGTTTTTCTGTAGTAATTTGATGTTAAAGTGAATGTTATCGCCACCTTCTGGCCAGATTGTACTTTAGACTAAGAGGAAAATACCTGACTAGTTGCTTTTCTCTCAAATACTCACAGTTTCCTCGTCTACAGATGGACCGTGGACTGGGAGGTTATGAGTTGTGTTTCAAAGTGACGTGTTCTGTTAAAACTGTCACCAACACATAAGAGCAAACTGGACTTTGAAGAACAGAGGAAAGATGGTGGACTGAAGGCAGCCTGGAAGTCCAGAAAGTGGTTCGGTTTGAGCCGTGTTAGCTTGATGAATGGTTTCAGAGCTGACACGCAGCCTCTGGTCCGTCATGATGAAGCAGCTGACAAAGTCCAGTCAGAAACTGTCCCAGAAACGGAGCCTGGAGGCTTTGATTCACTAATCCTGCTCTGTTGAAAGCTCATTTCCACAAGTTATGATGCAGCTGGCTGTTCCTCACACCGCTCTTTTTTCCATACTGTGTGTGTTCTTTTTTGGTTGTACTCTTACAAACTAATTTGTTATTGGATTTATTTCTGGCATTTCTTTTGTTCTCAACTCATCCACTGTTTGCACACCATGCTGAGATATGTTCAATTTTCAGCTAACAGCTGTTTAGAAATCAACTTGTTTCTGCTAAAATCCTATTTTCTGTCTGTCAAACTGTCTTATCTTTGCTGTTTTTCAGAGATGCAACATGGGAACAGATAGTGTCTTTGTGAAAGGCTGCTAGTAACAAAGAGCCAAAAGATCCCATTTAAAACTGATTCTGTGCTAAGTTGTCTGTTGTGTGTCGACAAAAGACTGGTTCATCCTTTGAGTTAGGAACCTTTTTTAATGCTTGAATGATTAATAAGCGAGAAGGATCTTCAATAAGCTGGACAACTGTAGACCAAAACCATGTTAAAAGATTAAAACTCTGGTTCAGTTCTGCACAATAAGTTTCATTCACAGTAAAACGTGTGTGAGTTTTTGATGCAGTTTTCTGTGTGTGTGTTGCAGACAGGCGTGTGTAGCGACGGAGGAGAGTCCTCAGGTCTTCTTCTGCTGCTGTGAAGGAAACTTCTGCAACGAGAAGTTCACACACCTGCCTGATGTCAGCGGACCACGTGAGTCTGGAATCTGTCCTGATTGCTTGTGACAGCGAGTCATCTATAGTTTTCTTCTCATTAATGACTCTTTTCCATTAATTATTCAGCAGAAAAAATGTCTCTGCCACTGTTTGTTTAATCTAAATGTTTGTACATTTGAATTAAAAAATGGACTTCTGGAGATGTTTTCCTGACAATTTAAGATTTTGGACTGGCAGCCTGTCCAGGATGTATTCCACCTCTCACCTCGAGGCATTTAGGATAGATTCCAACCCCCAGTGATCCTGTATTGGAATGAGCAAATATAGCCAATGGACAAAGAAAAAAATTAAAATACATATTGCACAAACTTTGGGTCCTCTTCAGTGTGCACTGTCCTAATGTGCACTAAGGATTGTGGGAACTTTGGGAAACTTTATTCCATCATATTTGACCTTAAACAGAAAGTCATTCACAGCTGATTGGTGGAAACACATGAACAAAGTTTCCAGAAACTTGATCTAAAAATGTTTTTTTTTTTGTTTTGTTTTGTTTTATGTGTGTGTCAGTGATCAATTCTCCGCCCAGCAGCATTGAAGTGTTGAACATGCTGATCTACTGTCTTCTGCCCATCACAATGCTGTTCATGGTTCTGCTCGCCGGGGTCTGGATGTACCGACACCGAAAACCGCCGTATGGACACGTTGACATTGCCGAGGTGCGGGCCCCTCTTACACATTGAAATCCTAAGATAATAGATTTTTTTTCATTGTACTGCAAAACATGAAACATTATTCAATGTGTCAGACCGCCATCTGGTGGCCATCTGCTGTGTTCACCAAAACATCAACATCAGGGAGGAAGAGTCATGAAGGCAGGAGGAAGCTTCAAACAAAGCTTCCACTGATTTCTGTTAGTGAAACACATTTAAATAAAGTTTAAATGTCAGCTTTTCCACAAGGGGAGGTTCAGCCCAGAACTTGTAAATCTACTTGGATGAGTTGGGTCCAGTCAGTTTGTACAGGTTTTCCTCAGTTAACAGGGTTTATGTGTGTGTTTAATTAGTTTTAAATACAAATCAGTTAAGTTTTAAGTGTGTTTGATTTGTCCTGCTATTCTGGATTTAAAGCTTCAATTAAGCTATTTTTTTAAGACACTGAAAGAGCAAACTGCACTAAACAGATGTTTAAGACAGAAAAACAACAAAGCTGTGAAATACAGAAATCTTCAATTATATGATCATTCATCTCAGGCAGGTCTTTAGTTCAAATTTTTACTCGTTCGTTATTTATTTAACCCTCGAGGGACTAAACATGTACATTCTGTTTATTTCTTGTTGTTTTATTTTTTTGTTTATTTTTTTTAAAGTATTAGTGAGTTTAAAGCATAATTTTATTGAAATTTTATTGGAATTTTTAAAATTCCACGATCACTTTTATTGCGAAGTTTATAGAATAGGAGATATGTCAACATTCTTTAACCCTCGGGAACAATTCGGTCCCATTGACTCCAATTATAACCACATATTTTGGATCCTCTGTTATCCTGGTATATTATGCTTTTCCCATGAACACCAAATAAATGATTAGCATGATTATCAATTAAATCGTGGTTGGCCTTTGCTGATCTCTCTGAGAGGCTTTTTATTGACCCAAACATATCCCACAATTGTCCAATGTTTCACATTAGTGGGTGAAATTAGTGGGAGGGGCTGATAATTAGGAGCCACGCCCACTTAAGCAACCATCAAACCTAACCCTCATCATGCTTCACATAGTGTCAAATTTGCAATTCAGTTGAAAAAATAATAATTAACATTTAAGACATTTAGAGATCAGTCCTAATGTTGACTTGAAATCAATGTTTTTCATTAGTTATAGACCTAGTTAAGGCTGCAATAACTTAGTGAAAATATTTTCTGTTTTTCCTCTTAAAAAATCTGTTCTTATGAGAAAGAGGGCATAAGAAAGCTTTACATTTGTGATTAGGTTTGAATTTGGTGAAAAGATTTTATGCAAAGTAAATGGAAAATATATGTATATTAGATTTTTATAATACCTTTATGAGAGGGGCCATTTTGGGTCCTGAAGGTAAAAAGTGTAACTTAATTTTTAAGGTGCCTTTAGGATTAAATGAGTCTGTGTCCTCCAGGATCCTGGTCCCCCTCCTGCATCACCCCTGCTGGGTCTCAAGCCTCTGCAGCTCCTGGAGGTGAAGGCCAGGGGGCGCTTCGGCTGTGTCTGGAAGGCCCAGATGCTGAACGAGTATGTGGCTGTGAAAATCTTCCCCATCCAGGTACGGAGTGATGAGTTTCCTCCATGTGTTGGTGTTGCTTCTTAAAGCCTTTTAACACTTGCTCTTCCCCCTCTTCCCTGTGACAGAATAAGGATTCATGGCAGAATGAGAGAGAAGTGTTCATGACACCAGGCATGAGGCACGAAAACATCCTGAGGTTCATCGGAACAGAGAGACGAGGGAGTCACCTGGAGACTGAACTGTGGCTCATGACTGAGTTCCATGACAGGGTGAGGAAGAGGAGCAGGACGTTTACAAATTTCCTCACTTGTGGTTCTTTTAGATGTTAGAATGAAGTTTGGTTTGAGCTGCTCAGCTGGTTCAGTCTGAGGATTTGGTTTGATTCTCGGGTGTCTCTGCAGGGCTCTCTGTCAGACTTCCTAAAGGGAAACGTGGTGAGCTGGTCCGAAATGTGTCACATCGCCATCTCGATGGCGTGCGGCCTGGCGTACCTTCACGAGGACCTTCCTCGACACAAGGGAGAGGGACACAAACCGGCCATCGCTCACAGGTTTACCTCCATCCACACGGACTTTCAGCATGGTTGTTGCTCAAACTGAATGTGTCAGTAACCGTTCTCACTTGATTCCTCTCAGGGATTTTAAGAGTAAGAACATCATTTTACGTTCAGACCTCACCGCAATCATTGGAGACTTTGGCCTCGCTGTTTGCTTCGAGCCGGGGAAACCACCTGGAGAGACACATGGACAGGTGAGCTGCTTTGACCACAGCCGTCTGCAGAGTGTTGGCTTTCGCGTGTGTGTACATGTGTGTGTGCTGTCCTGTTCAGGTGGGCACCAGGCGTTACATGGCTCCAGAGGTTTTAGAGGGAGCCATCAACTTCCAGAGAGATGCCTTCCTTCGAATCGACATGTACGCCGTGGGCCTGGTGCTGTGGGAGCTGGTGTCGCGCTGCAAGGCTGTCGACGGTAAGCCAACCACAGCCTGTAAAACCAGTCTGCTAATGGGAATGTGTGTCTTTAAATGAATCCTCATCGTGGTGTTGTGTTCAGGTCCGGTGGATGAGTACATGCTGCCATTTGAGGAGGAGGTCGGTCAGCATCCGTCACTGGAAGACCTGCAGGAGGTCGTGGTCCACAAAAAGATGCGACCGGTTTTGAAAGATCTGTGGCTCAAACACAGCGTGAGTCCTCAGCTCAGTCCGATCTGTAATCAGCTGGATAACTTTATAAACACAAGCTACTTTCTGATTTACAGTATGGTTTCAGAACAAATAGATCTACACCATTGGCATTAATAGATTCAGTTGAGCTAATAACACATTCCTTTGATCAAATCTTACTCGCTAAACTGGAATGATATGATGAAAGGAAATAGTTTTATATTGGGTAAGGAGCTATCTGCGTGACAAGAGGCAGTTTGTGAAGTTTGGTGAGTACTATTCTGACAGTTTGGACATTACAAAATAAATATTTTGGTGCAGTTGGAAATAAATCTTGTGACAACGCAGAAGCTCATTGAAACAATGACACAGTGAAGGCTGCTGTAATCAAAGCTAAAAGCGTTCTAATGAAATAATAGAGCAGGCATCCCCAAGTCCGGTCCTTAAGGCCCACTGTCCGGAGGACTTTCCATGTTTGCCTGTTTCAACAACCCGACTCTGGTTAATGGCTCAAAGGCAGACACGTGCAGAGCTTGTCAGAGATCCTTTTCATTTGAATCAGGTGTGTTGCAGCAGGGAAACATCTAATACTTGCAGGATAGTGGGTCTTGACGATAAGCTTAAGGATCACTGACCGGTGACCTTTTTCTTTTTCTTTTTTTTTTTTGTGTGTGGCAACTTTATTTTGGCTATTTGGGCAGAATTGAGCAGTTATTGGCAAGTAAACTGTATCAATACAAAGCGGGTGGGTATAAATAAATTTAAACTTCTTCCCATTCCTTTTCTAAGATTAAATATTCCAACTATGCTAGCCAGCCAGGACACATATAAACTGTATATATATATATATATATATATATATATATATATATATATATATATATATATAAAATATGTCCAACTGCTTGCTTTTTTTGTTTTGTTTTGTTTTCTATAATTTCTTCTTGACAGGTTTGAAATAAGCCACTGAGTAAATAAAGTTTTTTTCTCCAGGGTCTGGCTCAGATCTGCGAGACGGTGGAGGAATGCTGGGATCACGATGCTGAGGCTCGCCTGTCAGCTGGCTGTGTGGAGGAGAGGATATCGCAGGCCCGCCGCCTCACTGCCGCCATCACTCCGCCTACCTCTGACCACAACGCCCTGCTGGTCTCCTCCACCACATCTGTCACCATGGTAACTAATGTGGACCTGCCACCCAAAGAGTCCAGTATATGAGGATGATGCAGAAAGAAGCAAGAAAAACCGGAAACATCACTTCTTTTTTTTTTCTTATAATTAGAGCTCTTGTGATTTTTGGTTTAAGTTGTTTAAAAAGATAAAAATGACAACTGACTGACAGTAAAACACAAGCGTGCACACGCAGCAGATCATCTTTTCTCAGTGGATTTCTAACGGCAGAACCAGAAACCTGGTGTGAACGCAGCTGCTATTTCATCTCTTTTTTTTTTTTCGTTTTTTGTAACGCTAATTTTTGTGGTTTCCTCTCTTCTTCTGGACAGAAACTACCAGCACGTCCTTGTTTTCCTTCCATTTTCCTCTGAGTATTGACTCATTGCGTGTTTTTATGAGAAAACAAAGCTGAAACACATTCAGGTCCCGACTCAGTGAATGCTCTTCTGTCTGCAGGTACTTCAGCCACAACTCTTTGTTTTTTTATTCATTTTACTCTCTTTTACTCATCCTCCATATCTGGATTTTATCTACCTACCTGTTGTCACCTAGAAACCACCAATTATCAGGTGACTGTTGGGATGTTTTGTGTTTTTTTATTTTACTACAATGCTGCAAAATCTTTTGTAGGACACAAAGACTGTTACTCAGCAAACAGAAACCGACAGCAAACTGTAAAAGTTTTAGTTTTTCTACCTTTTCTTGGACTCTGTTTTTATTCTTTCCACGTAACCATGCGCTAATATTCACACACAACAAACCTTCGGATCCAACGGGTCGCATCCAAAACGAGGGGAAGCAGGAAGTGAGGTCAGAAGGAAAACAGAAACTGGACAGTGATTGTTTTCAGTGAGGACGTTTCCGTTTTCTGGTGTTTTTGAGTTCAGCTTTTCTGGTTTTGAGGCTGAAGACTGAGAGAACACTGACGGGATAGGCTGTCAGACGGCAAACGTTGTGCATGCAGAGATTCTGATTGGCCGATTGCACTCAACCGCAGCATTTTGGTTGGCTCAGAAATAAAACTTCTCAGGTAACCAGGTCTACATGGGTCGGGTGGGAGTGGATTATACTGTCTGGAAGGGGCGGGGTTAATTTCAGATATGGCTGATGGAAGCCTGTAGTGGGAGGGGCTTATCTGAGGGTGCTTAAGCCTGTTGGCTGTCCTGAATATGTAAATTTGCAAGGTGCCCAAAACATGGGGAAACACATGTTACCCTCAAAACTGGTGCAAGACCTCATGGTGCATAGTGTGTTGTATGCATTTAGGTCCATGTGTGTGAGTGTGTGTGAAGAGTGACATGAAGTGACAGATGTTTTATTTGATTTATGTTATTGTACTATACCTGCTGGTTTGTCTGATTGTCTGCTTTTGTATTACTTGGAGGCGAGTGAGGGGCCTGTGGCTTTTGACTTCCACCAGTGCCACCATGTGGCGGAACTGCAGTACTGCAGTAATGAGCTCTTTTCAGGCTTACGTCTCGTGTCTTAACTGGACAGAGCAATATGTAATTTTAAATCCAGTTTTACAGTTTCTTTTTTGGGATCTGTCTCAAGTTTGCAGCTTAACAAAACAAACATTAGAACACATCATTGAGTTTCACTCAAGTTTCCGTCAGGATTTTTAAACACTTATCACAGTATTATATGAGAACATTCCTGTGGGAATGATCAGCGTAGAAAAAATGTATTAAATTTAGCAAAAATAAATAAATAAAAAACAAGTTTTTACATTCACCTGAAGATAGTACAGAACATGTGAGTCTGCTGTCCGTGGTGCTGAAACCACATCCCCTGTAGTAAGTCAGTCCCATCGAAATGATCGCCTGCACCTTAGTTTGGAATTGTATTCACATTATCAGCAAAATTATAAAATACACCAATGATAAATATTACTGTGGTCAGGCCTAATTATAAGTTCACCCACGGCCTGGGCTGTAAAAGTGATTTTTATTAGTTTTCCACAGTTAGAAACTTGTAATGACCTGTTCAGTAATACACCACCAATGAGCACTGGGGTTGGCTACTTAAATCCTTTTTGTGAGTATATAGTTTTTGTTCAGGTTGAGATACAGTATTATAGTTTTTTAATTTTCTTGGCAGGTGTACAGACTTCAAACAGAAGATAAGCAGTGATGTGTGAGACTGAAACATGTGGCAACACATCAAAATCAGAAGGACCTAAGTTATTATTATCTAGTGCTATTTTTGCATAATAATGACTCTTTGCTTCTCTGTAAGGACATTTCTCTCTAGTGTGTTTTCTAAACATCTTTTAAAAAAGCCTACCAGCCAGAGGCCTTAAGTATAAATGTAAACATTTAATGTAAACATGGATAATCACAGAAGGAATCAGTGCAAAGTCATTTCAAATGGTAAAGAAATATGTTTGGGGAATTTAAATTTAATGAACAAATAAACACACGACACTGACAAATTATTGCTATTCTCTTCATTTAAGAGATGTCACAAACCTTATGGGAAATCAAATAAAATCTCACCTGAAAGTGGACTATTTTTAGAGCTCTTCTCCAAAGAGTGCCTCAGATGAGAGTTTTCAGTGGAGCTCATCGGCTTTTCAGGCTCCCCTTCGCTTTCCTGCAATTTAAACCACAAACACATCAAACACTCTTGTCATAAACCAGAACTGTGGACGTCTCTACTTGCTTTTCTGGTTCTGTTTGGATCTTCCTCCTCTGATCTGAGTTTAGCTACCAGTTAACAGCCGCTGCTCTGTATGTTGTGGATTGTAGTGGCAGCCACTGATCACACTAGATGCAGGTTTACTCACTTTAAACCGGCCTGATGAGCATTTTCAGTTAAGATTCAGCTCTGAGGTTTGCTTTAAATTGACTTTTGGATGGAAGCACAGTTATTGTTTTCATGTGGGATTTATTGAGATAAAGAAAAATCCAGATTTCTGTTCCTTCATTTAGTCAGGAGCGGAAACGTGTCTGCAGACTGAGATGCTTGGTGATTGGTTTAAAATGAGTCCTGATTTTCTATTTAACCAAAAGCTGCAAAAGTCAGAAGTCATCAGGTGCCTCCTCACTTTCCCTTTCTATTTTATTTTATTTCCCTTCAACCGGGACCAAAACCGAGGCGAGTGACAGTCGCCTCACACAGTTCAGAAACTCACTTCATCCTTTGGGTTCAGGCTGGCTGACGCTAACGATATGAGCTGGAAACACAAGCGAGGAACTGTGTTGCTTTCTTTGTGTGCTTTTGTATTTGTGTTTCTTCTGTGATGCCATACATGTAACGGTGAATGTCTATGATGCTGCTGCTGATCATGACGATGATGATGATGATGATTCAAAATGAATATATTTCTGTCTAATGTTTTGTTGTTGTTAGTTTTACTTTGGCTGCATCGAACTCATGCATCTCTGTGATGGAATCGGTGTGGCGAAGGGGAAGCATTAGAGCAGGAAAGGGCAACTGCGGTGCTCCAGGGCCCCTGTCCTGCAGGTTTTAGATGGTTTCCTGCTCCAACACACCTGGTTCAAATAAATGGATCCAACAGCTTGGTGTCAAGTTCTGCAAAAATCACCCATTGATTTGAAATAGAAAAAGCATCAAAGCCCTGCAGGACAGTGGCCCCTCGGGGACCAGTTACCCATCCCTGCATTAGAGGAACTCTGATTTATGAACAAATGGAAAAGATGGAGAAAAACGTAAAACTAGGTGGAAACAACTGTGCTCATGAAGCACAGATCACCTCAATACAGCAGAAATACCTCAGATGACTTTTCTATGTGTTAAACTTGTTTTTAGATGTTATTAGTTGGGTTAGTCACATATTTGATTGTGTGTGTTTTATTTTGGATCGATTGATTCGAGAAGTTAATATAGTACATGCAAGACTCAAACCTGGAAATAATGCAAAGTTTCTAATGTTTAAACTGCCAACATCAGGAAATCACCTGGACTGAGCTCCTTCATCATCCTCTCCTCTCACTTTCCTACCTTTACTCCTCATCTCCTCGTCTCGTTTCCTTTAATCTTCTCTGTCCTTTACTTCATCTTCCCTCATCACCTTTGGTCTCACATCTTTCTCCTAGATGTGCGTTACTCTTTTTCACTTATATAAACTTACTTGTCTTTATTATTTGTTTTTCCCCCTTAAAGATAAAGTTTCATCATTCGCTCTGTCTTCATCTAATTTTGCTCCATTACCTTCTGTTATTACCATTACCTTCCAAGTCTTTTTGTCTCAGACTAATCTGGCCTGATCCCAGCATGCAAACAAAGAAATGGACAGGACAGAGATTAAGATCCAGATGTTTCCAGGTGTTTTCAAGAACGCATTACCTCATTACAGCCTCCTGGGTGGCAATGGTGTGTTTGAAAGATGACATTAGACTGTGACAGCAGGAGGTTAAGCTATGGCGACGACTTATTACCTAAAACCTTGAATAAGTGTTTAGCTGCAGTTTTACATCGAAGTTTTAAAGGACTCGCTGAGGAAAGTGTCTTACTGTACTTGTCATTATACTGCTTCACATCCTTCCTCCTCCTGTGACAGTTGTTACCCCTCCACCTTCATGTATGATCCTACAAGAGGCCTCTGAAAAAGCTTACAGCAAACAATACACACCTTCGTCATCACTGGGAGGAGCGACTTTGTGAGGCAAGCATCATAGAAATCAGCTCAAGAGACAGAACGCTGCTTCATGGCCTTATGTTCAGTTTCTTCCCAGATCATAGTAGAAATCAGTCTGAGAGGCGGACATCTTTACCAACCCCTTTTCACCCAGATTAGGATGATGATGAGGTGATGTGGAATGTAAAACGTGTACTTTATGTTTCTCTGGTTACAAACATGTACTACTGATTTAACTAATGCTATAAAAACAAGTAAACGCTAAGAAGTAGTTTCCATTACTGTTAAAAAAAAAAAGAAAAAAAAGAAAAATGTTTGGGAAGGCTGTTTTTTGTCTTTTTAATATATAAATATATTTGTGTATTGAATACAGAGCAGAGGGAGTTAATAGGAGCTGTTTAAAGGTTCCAGTGGTGGTTTTCATTTTCTCATTTTAACTCTGAGATCGCTGTAACATCGTCGTTTAATTTACGATCTGATGGAAATCTCCTCATTAAGAATTATCCCCTTGTTTTTATTTTTTTACTGTGGTGATTTGTAGAGAAAAACACGCGTGGAGCTCGTTAGATCTGCTAGAAAAGAAAAAGTTGTGTGTTTGTGCGTGTGCGGCGTCTCTTTTCGTAACTATTTTCATAAATGTATTGTATATCTCTCTATTAATATCTTCCTCTCTCTCCACTCAGTGCCAGGATCATTATTGTATGAATGAATGTAGTTCTAGTCCTCAGTGCAACGACGCCAACTACACACACACACACACACACACACACACACACACACACACACACACACAGACACACAAGCTGATAAAAAGAGTAAAAATCACTGTAGAAAAAAAAGGTTATTTCAGTTTAATCTTTTTGTATATTGAAATAAATACTGTCAGATCATTTTATATGGACTTGAGTGTCGCTTTTTTTATTTTACTATATTTCAAATAAAAACCACTTCCATTAATTTATCAAAACTCACGAGTAAAATCAATTTTTCCTTCTTGTCTGTTGTGGCCATTTTTTCTGTTATTGCAATTTAACTGTTATTTTAGTTTTGGGAAGACATTTCATTTCTATGCTGAAAAAGTTCTGTGTTGCAGTAGCAATGACTGAATTTTGGTTGGTTGTTAGGCTGAGATCATTAAATAATTACCAGCACAGCAGATCAGGAGCCACTAGACCCTTTTACCTACACTGTTTGATTAATAGAGAAATTAAAATCTAAGTTCCTTTTTGTATAATTTTTATTTTTACGATTAAACTACAAAAAAGAAGAACTTGCTGATGTACACATGTTGAGGTTATATTTGATCTGAGGTCTTTGTGAATCTCCACATTCATTTTATTATTAGGCTCCGAGCCATACGAAGTATGGAAGGACCCTATTGTTTTCCAAATGTTTATTCTTCTCCTTCTTCTAAGCATTTCGAGCCTAAATATGACCCCCTAAACACCCATGAAAAGTTGTGAAACTTGGCACACAGGTCAAGCCCGGCGAAATGTTTGCATAGAATTGCAATGAAGCATACACTTCAATACAAAATTGGCTCAACAGCGCCACTTAGAAAAAAAAATCCCCAAATGAATGGGGTCCCGAACGTCTACTTCGACGTAGGAAGATGAAACTCGGCACACACGTCTAACACCCCGAGTCGAGCAAAAAAGTCAATGGAACACCTGTTGCCATGGCAACGGGGTGCCCGCCATCTTGGCGTGTACGTCCATTTTTTGACGTATTTGAACAAACTAGGGGATTCGTGCGAGTCACTCCAAACTTGGTGGGAAGCTTCCTGACAAGTTGGGGACCAAACGATCCTCAAATCTTTCTAATAGGAAAAAGCGTGTAACCATGGCAACCGACGGAAAAACGCCTGCTCGCCATGACACACGGTTTGCTCTTATCTCCATAGAAATACATGGGATCTGCACCAAACTTGACAGTATTCATACGTGTGACACCCCAAGTCCAGCAAAAAAAAGTCAATTGAACACCTGTTGCCATGGCAACGGGGTGCCCACCATCTCGGATTTTATTGCCATTTGAACGAACTAGTCTGAGGGGATTCATGCGACCGACTCCAAACTTGGTGGGAAGCTTCCTGACAAGTTGGGGACCAAACGCTATTCAAATCTTTCTAATAGCAGAAAGCGTGTAACCGTGGCAACCGACGGAAAAAAGCCTTCTCACCATGACACACGGTTTGCTCATATCCCCATAGGAATACATGGGAACTGCACCAAAGTTGACAGTATTCATATTTGTTGGGTCCCTAACACATTACAACACATGTTAGCTAGCATGTTAGCATATTAGCAAAAAATGCTAACTAGGTATATAAACATTTTAGATTCTCAGCTGGACGCTT
The DNA here is from genome assembly GCF_017639745.1 of Melanotaenia boesemani. NCBI lineage: Eukaryota > Metazoa > Chordata > Actinopteri > Atheriniformes > Melanotaeniidae > Melanotaenia > Melanotaenia boesemani. Next base: position 21,138,817 of record NC_055699.1, on the reverse strand, counting down.
TACCATGTTACTTACCATGTTAACAGGTTCCCTAACATGCTAGGAAAAGGTGTATGAAACGGTTGGCGGGGTCAAGGAGCTCGGACCCGATGGATGCCGCTTGCGGCTTTAATTAAATTTATATTTCATAAAGGAAAGCTGCCTTAAAATCTCACCTGATCTGACTCTAATGTCATAGTCAGAAAAGTGACAGAAGATAATTTTGTCGAGTTTATTTATGAAGCACATGCTGCCCAAAGTGCTTCCAAACTAAAATATATCTAAAATAAAATAAACTGCATCATTGTAGAGCAATAAAATTAAACAATACAATAAGACAAAACAATTAAAATCAAAATTTAAATAACTAAAACAACTTTTCGTTGTGATAAAAGCCAGTCATAAGTTGATGGAGGGAGGATAAATGGGAGCTCAGACAGGTAAGAAGGAGCTCGGCAATTTAGTGCTTTAAAAACAAAAGGTCAGATTTTCAGCTGGATCCTGTAAGAAACAGGAATCCGTGCAGAGATGCCAGGACCGGCATTATGTGCTCCCTGAGTCGCTGCATTCTGGACCAGCTGGAGACGATGGACAGAGGACTGATCCCAGCAAAGTGATGAACAGATGATTACAGGTTTAGAGACGTTAGCGGGAAGGTTGGGCTTTACCTCAGCCAGCTAGCCGAAGATGGAAGAAGTCGGATTGGACCCTCCTGCCTACTTTTCTCTGAATAAAGAACCAGTTGTGTTTGTTTTTTCTTTGTCTAATGATAAAATTTCAGGTCATATTTTGGTGAAACGGAGAGAAGATGAGACGCGGCAACAACATGCTGCAGCTTGTTTCAGAGAACTCAACTTTCCAGTTTAACAGAAGTGATGTGGACCAGAACGACGTCTTCAGCTCTGCTGGTCGAACCAGGACTCGGTGTGCTGTCAGTGAGTCTCCCTGATGTTTGCTAGACTTGAGTTGGTCGGGCAGCAAAACAAGCAAACAGGTGGGACGTGTCCACACCCACCCTGTCAGCTTCAGATGAGCTCTGATGGTCCTGTCCAGGTCTTGTTCGTACCTGCAATCACTGGTTGAATTGGGGGATTTGTGAAGATGAAATAAAGCTGCAGCTAAATTCTCTACAAGCCACTGGTTTGGATTGTTGAGTGTATGCTCACCGTGGTGTTGAATATTCTAATAGTCTTATTAATGGAGCAGAAAATGAAATATTGTTTCCGTTATTTAGATAAAAATGATCTTTTGTATGTCTTTATTCCAATGATTTTTGCTCTAGACACTGAGAATAAAAGAAAAAAGACGGTTTTAGTTTGAAACATGACAAAAGATGGAGAAAACATGACGAACCTTAAAATCCTGCTAGCAGTTGTTTCCTAAAGTTAAAGATAAGAAAAGGACCTGCTTCAGACATGACAGTCTGAAGCCATGAAGACAAATTTACGTGTCTGCATTTTATTTTATTTTTTTTATTATTATTGTTTGGAGGTTTTATCCTTATGGAACTAGCATTGTGGCTCAAAACACTTATTTTTTTATTTCCAAGTAAAAAATATGAAAACCCTCCTTGTATTTTAGTGATTTTATCTTTTTTATTCAGCAAATTATAAATGTTAATTTCATTTTAACACTTTGAAAGAAAAATGCCTCTTTAGCTTAGACCAAGAGAAACTCATCCATGCATTCATCTCCAGTAGGCTGGATTACTGTAATGGTCTTTTAACAGGACTTCCTAAAAAGAGCATTAAACATCTGCAGCTCATCCAAAACGCTGCTGCTAGAGTTTTAACCAGGACTAAGAGATCTGAACACATCACACCAGTTTTGAAATCTTTACACTGGCTTCCAGTCAGTCACAGAATAGATTTTAAAACCCTTCTGATCATTTACAAATCCCAGAATGGTTTAGGCCCAGAATACATCTGTGATATGTTCAGAGAATATAAACCTAGCAGAGCTCTTAGATCCAAAGACTCTGGTCAACTAGTCCAGACCAGAGTCCAGACTAAACATGGAGAAGCAGCATTTAGCTGTTATGCTGCAAACAAGTGGAACAAACTGCCAGTGGAGATTAAACTTTCACCAAATGTAGACATTTTTAAACCATGGTTAAAAACATTTCTTTTCTCATGTGCCTATGCATGAAATCTACACGGTACCTTTTTTAACTTATCTTTCTTTTAGTCATTTTAATGTAATTAATTATTTTATTGTGATTATGTGTTGATGACTTTTACTATTTCTAAATATCTGTAATACTTTTGTTTTATGTAAAGCACATTGAATTGTCCTGTACATGAAATGTGCTGTACAAATAAACTGCCTTGCCTTTTTAATTTTAACAAAAATCAAATAAACACTTGTTTTTATGTCTTTTTAACACTCACCTCTAAACAGAGAATCCAATGACCAAAACAACACTGACTGTACACAGACAGTCAAAAAAAAAGTTGAATGTCTTTTGTAAATGACGAGTGTCATGTTAAGTCATGAGGAAAGTCCACTGTGTCTGATCCAGACCAGAACCTCTGCTGAAGACCAGTCATCACATCTGTCCATCCATCATTAGATCCATCCAGATGTTAATGGACATATCTGGCTTCCTTGCTTGTGTCAGCTGATCCTTTATCTGAACATGTAACCACAGTAAATCTGTCACTACAGTGCTGGTGCAGTAATGAAGCTTTCATGACTCAGCAGTTTTTTTCCATTCTGAATGAAATCTACAGAACAAACTTGATGCTAAAAATTTCTACAGGTGTGTTCACTACAACATGTTAACATGAGAGCAAAACGGAGGTGAACAGCTGATCTGAGCAGGACTGAAGTCCGATCAGGAGAAACATCCGCTCTGCTCTTTCTTCTTCTCTACACAGAACTGAAACGATGAACAGGACAGTGCTTGTTCTGAGAGGCGGAGCTTCGTTCTGTTGATGATGACCCGAAAAGTCTATGGGACATCTACGGAAGTTATATGGGAACCTGAAAGGAATATTTTACCTTGTTCTGAGATATTATTTTAATGTAGGATGTTTTTCAGCCTTTGTTCCTTCACCATCATGTTCACTGTGTTTTGTTTTCTTTGGGTCAATAAAGTTTTGGTTAAAATAAGCCCAGTGGATGTTTGTGGGGAGAAAATTGTCACATGTTCTCACCACCACAAATCAAGCCTGCTAGCAAAGAACTCCCAGCTCCAAATGAACCTGAACTGAACTCATTGTATTATCAGACACATTATCCAGATATTTATCTTCATCCAGGGTCAAACAACAACATGGAAACTACAACTTTCAGCATGACTCACTGCAAAAGGAGGTTTACAGTTCTCTCCGTGTCTCTGCTCTTTGCTACTAATCTTTGTTTATTTATTCCAAAGCTACATCACTTTTCTCGTCTTCCATCTAAACTCATCGCTAACACTCATTTTCCACTGCCAGGTTTCATTTTGATGCATCCTCATTTCAGTCACTCAACCCTTTAATGCCGCATGTGTAATATTTGATACAGTTTCTGAGACCTTTTGCATCATTTTATGGTTAAAATCATGTCTTAAAATCCTGGAACGTCTTCTGCCCCCTGGTGGATGCAATAATAATACAATAATACACTACAATAATTTTGACATATCACACAGTAATAAACAGTGAAAATACAAAGTTATTTTTGTTCATTTCTTTTTTTACATTTTGTTAAAGGGCCAAATAAAGACTTCAGATAAAAAAAAAATAAACAAAAAAAAAACAACTAGACTTTTCTTCCCATTTATTCGTGACTTGGGCTTTAAAAAGTTAAAATGCAAAACAAAAACAGTTTTTTAGGTAAAGAAGTAGATTCATGCACATTTGGGGGATTTTTTTAAAAAGTCACAATGAAAACCAGGACGAAGATATGAAATAAAAACTGTTTCTTTGGACTCGGACTGGACTCCAAATCCGTCAGATTTAGACTCATTGAACTCTTCCAGGCAGAGCAGATGCTCTTCATCCTTTTGTGGATCATCATCACCGGGAGTCTGCTGGCTCTTAGCGCAACAGAATACTGCCCCCTGCTGTCTGTATCACTGTCGACGCCTTTATCACCTTCATTTTATTAGAAAATGTTCATGATAAGAAAACAGTTTCAGTTTATTTTATTCATGTGAACGAAGCTGCTGCTCATATTTAAACATCTTTATTCCTTAAAAATGTCTCTGACTGTATTTTCACACTTCTTCTATTTTGTTTCCTTGTTTAAATCCTCTCATTTACTGGCTGACATTAAACTGTATTTCTGAACATTTATGTGGGTTTAAACGAGGTTTGGTTGCAGGCCTGACATGACTGACCTACTGTAAGACATTGTTTGGTTGATGCATTCAAATGGTGGGAGGGGAAGGATGCAGAGGAAAGGAAACAAAGTGGATGGACGGAGGAATAACTGAGTTTTAGTCCAATATGTCACTGAAGTCTGATCCTGCTGCCGTGTCCTTCCACACATTTAGGACCAGAACAGTTAAATAAGCTCATTGTTCAACAAAATCTGAGTTTCAGTTTCAGTTTTGTGCTTTTGCATCCTGCAGCTGGATTTAAGCTTCAGCAAACATCTGCTCCGTAGCCAGAAGCTTTCAGGCTCTGATCCAGCTCTCAGAGTCTACATGCTGAGTCAGCGTTTCCTGGAGGAACTGACAGTAAAACAGTTTATATACAACCTGCCAGGAGCTGGATCTGAGAATGCCTGACAATGTTGCTGCCCCCTAGCGGACAGGAGCATGCAGTGCAGCACCCAGTCCTAGGTACTCAAAGTTCTCTGCTGCCGGCAGGAATGAACCGTTCCCAGTTAAAGCTGTGGTTGAAGCCTGCGGTAGAATGTTGGAATCGTTGTCAGGGTCATGGAGGTTGGCCCTTGTAGCTGTGGGGAGTGAGCTTTGGGATGTGTTCTGATATTCGTTGCTTGACGGCCTCGTATCCTCCAGTGGAGAAGGGAGCCAGGTGGCTCCACAGCACTGGCTCAGGTCCTCGTAGTTGGGATTTAAAACCTCTGACAGCCTGCTACTCTGGCTGGTTTCACTCATACTCTGGTTCATGTAGTCTGGAGGGCAGAGAGCAGAAAAATGGGTCTTTACTGTCAGATTCATTCAGAGCGCAGATGCTGATTGTATTTCATATTTATCTGTCAGTATTTTACAGCTTCATTCCTCCTTATGTCTGGTTCTGCAGGGCTAATGCTTTTCCTTAAATTTATTCTAAGTCTGTAATTAGCATGTTAATTGATCTGTGTGTCTAAATGAAGACATGTTGAATCATGTTTGGTGATGGTACCATGGCCGGTGAAGTCGTCTGTATCCAGAGCGTTCTGAGTGGGATCAGTGACGTATCGCAGGGTCTCTCTGACCGGACCACCATTCTGACACGAAGGAGGAAAAAAACATTTGTAAGCACTAAATTTAATTTCTGATTTGGAAACAGTGTTGTGGATATATTTAAACATAGCTGGTTTTAAATTTCTCTCTTCAGCAAATAAACAGTTGATCAAACACAATAGTTGTACGTCTGCCCCCTGGTGGCCAGTAGTAAGAGCGCAGATAGAGAGATGGCATGTAAACAAGAAACTACAACCCCATGAATTTAGATAAATGCATAGAGTTAAGAAACCTTAACTCATAACTCATCCTGAATATAATAATAAAAAGTAAATGAATAAATGCAGAAAAAACATAAAAACGCTGGAATTACCTCTGGAAAATTAGAAAAAAGAATTTTGCAGCATATCATTAATTTAGGCAGCCTCACATATTCTTGGGACTTGAAAAGAATTGTGTTTGTTTATACCGTAGTACTGCAGTGATGGTTGTCATGGTTACCCACGCGTTTGTTTGGCAGCAGGTATTCGTCTGCATCGACCATATCCTCCGTGTCGTCCGAGCTCAGCAGTCGGGAGTAAAACCTGCTGTCTGAAGGACTCGGTAGGTCACCCTGAGAGACAGGTTAGGTCCAAATTAGATCAGTTTCTGATACAACTAAAGAACTTTTGTCATCTTTATTGTTCATATTAGCAAAATTTTTGTAACATCACTGCATCAGCTGTTGAGATAAGATGGAGGTTTGGTAACAGGAGCTATCTGGAACTACTGAGCCACAATACATGAAAGAGAGCAAAGGAAGACGTTTGGTGCAGATTGCGATCAACTGGGTTAAAATGCAACAGTAGTTTGTCAAGTTATTTCTGTGTGGACATAATAACTAAAATCACTGAGGTACCTGTATGACCAGGTATCTGGATGGATCGCGGGCCATTTGAGAGAACTCTCCTACCAGCTCTCTGAATCTGGGACGGCAGCACGGGTCGATCATCCAGCCTGCAGGGAGACAGGAAATTCATTCAGCGGCTCTTCTTCTACCACCCAATCAAACTATTGACGTTTGATGTCAGATTTGAGGAAAGCACAACAAAGATTTTTTATTTACAACTTCATCTGGACTTTTAAAGTCAGCACCTTACTTTATATACCCATATCCCCATCTTCAAAAAAGGAAACTCCTAACAAGTCTTCCATAAAAATGAGGAAATACACACCTCCTTTCCTCCAGGCTCCAGAGGATCATATGCTCTCCCTAAGCCTCACTAGAGGACAAGTCCTGCTAAACTCAGTCTGCAATTATAAGGCTGCAGAATCTGCCTGCGAGAAGCCACTGAGCTTTCTGTCCTACTCTTTGCAGCAGCAATACAGAACCTGCACCAGACTTCTTCTTAAACCAAAGAGAGATTCCCTCTACATGGTACGCTGCACTGCTAACCCACTCTGAGCAAGAATAAGTGACCAGAATCTTTTTGTCTTCAGAGCATACAAAGTTTAAACAACTCAGTTGGATTTTGGATGGACCCAGGACCATTTCCAGACCCTTTCCTTCATGGTCAGAGCCATTTCCTAAAGACTGTGATAGCAACACACACTAGCATTGGCATTAGTATCAGCACTAGCTCCAAGTGCCTAAGCAACAAGCCAGTCCAGGGATGGGCAAAGTAGTCCTGCAGGTTTTGCATGTTTTCTGCTGCAGCACACAGGAATCAGATTATTGGATCAACATACTTGGACTTGTTAAGAAGCTGTGGAGAGCCATTTAATTTCAATCATGTGTGTTGGAGCAGTGAAACATCTAAAATCAACAGGACTGTGGCTCTTGAGGACTGGGTCACCCATCCTTGAACTAGCCTGTACAATCCAGTCATTGTATTGACTCATTAAGTCTGTGAGTTTTTAATCATTTTTACTTTATTAATCCTAAGTTGGAAATTAGGCTCTGCCTTTTACCCGTCTCTGGTAAACTTTTCCTAGACTGCCATATTTCAGCTACTGAGGAGTAGGTGATAGGGGAGTTAAGGGTTTGCTCAGGGGCCAACAGTGGTTCACTTCTGTTGCTGACCCCAGGGACTTGATCCCTGGTCCTCCAGACAAAAGTCCACTTCTGGAACCACTAGGATACCACTCCCCACTATGTTCCGTTAAATAGGGATAAATATATTTCATTAATAATTTTATTCACAACTAATATCTGTCCTTGGACACATTAGTAATAAAAAATAACTAAAGTGGTTCCTACCAACAAACAAGAAGTCCATCTTCTATTGTGTTTATCCACAAGATCATCTGATCAGTGAGGAAATCATTAATGTCTGAACTGGAACCTTTTTGAGTCTTTGTGTAAAATATGTCAGGCTGCATCATGATAATTCTGATGAACCTGTAGCTTTTCAGCTAGCATCCCCTGCAGGGCTTTTTCTTACATTTCACCATGATCATGTAGACATCGATGGTGCAAATGGGGGGCTGAGGCAGCCGCTCCCCCCTCTCCAGCACTGAGGCAATCTCACTGGCCGGGATGCCGTCGTATGGTTTAGAGCCGAACGTCATCAGTTCCCACACTGTCACACCTGCAGATCATCAACTATTAGAGAGGACTCACATGTGGATAAAACACAGCAATAAAATCCATAAAGATAGCATAACTACGAGGTTTAAAAAGTTTCTTAGTAATCTCTGTAGGTTTTGGGTTTTATGACAGCATTGGTGGGTTCTCACATCCGAATCTTTGGTCTCTCCTTCCTCATTTACGGATGGTTCACTTAGTTAGGTGTGAATAAGCAGCAGTCACACCTTGTCCAGGAAGTTACATTAACACTTACACTGCAGGTTGTGTGAAAATGTGACAAAGATTGTCTAGATGTTTGTTTAGCAGGTAAAACAACTTCTTTTTGTCTCAAAGCCAAATTCAGAATAATTTCTGTTCACTGACAGAGTGCCGCTGGTCCAAAACCAACAGACACCAGAAATAAAAAAGATCTGGCTTAAAGTCTTAAAGTTTTGCCTCAGGCCTCATGCATGCTGCAGATGTTTTTTTACCATAGCTCCAGACATCGCTTTGATGGGTATACGTCCACTGGAGGATTGACTCCAATGACATCCACTTTATAGGAACCTTCAGAAGAGAAAGGGAGAAAAAACAAAAATAAAACAAAAAAACAAACATTAGTAAGATTCTTGATGTCAGCTGATAAAAACCTTCCAAGCAGTTTGAGGAATGCAAATGAATCCTAATAAATAAATGATGGCTCTGCTATGCTTTTAAACAACTACTGAGCGTCTTCTTGCTGTAATAGAAAAACTGTAATCTGTTGAGTTTGACACTGACACACACCTTCCCTCCATCAGCTTGATACTCATTCTCATCAGCTGTCAGCAGCTTGGCGAGGCCGAAGTCTGTGATCTTTACGTGGTTGGGATTTTTTAATAGGACGTTTCTCGCTGCCAAGTCTCGATGCACCAGGTGACGCTCCTCCAGGTAGCTCATCCCCTACATGCACACAATTGTGAGGAGAAACTATTTCTTTGTGCTGCTGGGTACGAATCATTGTGTGTAAGCAAATGTGTGTGTATATATATATATATATATATATATAAATAAAGAAAGCAGATAAAAATCCCGGTTTAGATTTTAATTTACAATGAATAAAGTCTCTGAAGCTGTTTGAGATTTGACGACGTGCCCAGACGGATTAATGTTGCAGCAATAAAGAGCAGCAGGTTTTACACTGAGCTCATGACCTTGTTGGTGGTGTTTTTCCCAGCATTTAAACATCCAGCCGAGACTTTAACCAGACCCAAACAGATTAACAGTGCATCAACACACATGCACAGTTCCTGCTGTGATCAGGTTAATGAGACACTGCAGGTTTAAAGCAAGCTGCAGTTAGAGCAGATGCCTCAGGCATAGTTATGCAGATTTTCTTTTTGGAGGAGTTTACATTAAATTAATTTATTCAGTTCACCTTGGCGATCTGGACACACCAGTTCAGCATCCACTGAGCACAGATGTGGTCCTTGTGTTGTCGGACGTAGTCCAGCAAACATCCGTATGGCATCAGCTGAGTCACCAGCTGCACTGACGACGTCAGGCAAATCCCCAGCAGACGACACACATGAGGGTGATCCACGCTCGCCATCACATACGCCTCCTGCACAGATTCATGTCGGCTCAGAAACATGTCCAGGAAACACAAACAATCACTACACATTGAGAAACAGAAGAAGATTAAGCAGAAAAATACAAAAATAATATGATACATTTTTTTCTGCTTACACTGAAACACATTCAGCATCCACGCGCACAAAAAGCCTGACATCTATACACATAACTAACATCTTCCCAAGAAACCTGCTCATACCAGCCTCATCTCCACACCTGACAGAACATACAGGTCAGTCCTCGAGGGCCGCGGTCCTGCAGGTTTTCAATGTTTCCCTGCTTCAGCACACCTGACTCAGATTACACTGATCCAACGCCCTACTAAGTTCTGCACAATGAATTATTAATTGAATTCAGGTGTGTTGGAGCAGGGATAGTTGGAAAACCTGCAGGACTGTGGGAGTCGAGGACCGGAGCTGGACACTACTGCTTTAAACAGATTCTCCTCAGGGCGTGAGATGCAGGTTGCAGCTGCACAGAGAAGTTTGCTGTGAAACTGTGCCAGGAATAATTAAATGAGAAGAGAAGAAACAGAGAAACATCTCACATCCAGGACTTCTTGGTTTGCTTTGGGTGATGTGGCCTCTCTCAAAACTTTGATGGCCACTGGGATCTTGACATTTTCCCCTTCAGGGATCCATAAACCCTTAACACAAACACACACGTCTAAAAATTAGACTTTTTTTCTACCTCAAAACATCTTGGTATATGATTTTGCTTTAAATTAGTGTATCATGGATGTGATGACATATTTGTACCAAAGACTGTTACCTTGAAGACAGTCCCAAAGGCCCCGGAGCCGAGCACCCGGACCTTCTTAAACTCTGTCTCCTTCAGGATCCTCAGCAGTGCCTGGTTGGGGGCTTGACCGCTCGGAGTCAGCGGCTCCACCAGCTACAATAACGTTAAAAAAAAAAACAACAAAAAAAAAAAACGCTTCTTTAAATATTCAGTCTTCTAATCAATATAAATTTCCTTTGTTTGTCAAAAACAAAATATCCCACCTCCCTCTCCTGCAATAAGCGACGTAGGGTCCTCTTTCTTTTGATTCGCCGTCGCCGTAGCAACAGTAAGATGAGCAGTGACACAATGACAGTTACCAGGAGTCCACTGACCACAGTCACCGCCAGCGAAGAGTGTGTGTTAGCTCTGAGAGGACACAAAGAAGAGTCAAGCCTCCTGAGATGATAGTGGATTTCCACTGACTTCCGTTCAGGTTTAAAATAATAAATGTTGTCCGCAGGGTAGAAAAATGTCTTTTAATGAAGAAGTGTAAAAATCTTAGTTCAGGTTTGAACACGTCACAAGCCCTTTAAAGTAACAGGAATGTAAAATGTAATTTTGTTTTAATAAAACAGTTTGTATTTGTTTGCAATCTTTATCATTACCTTTCATTAACTGCTAAAAGCTGAGGGAACCTGCAGGTCGTCAGATTTTCATCTTACACACGATTTTTTTCTAAATTTTATTTTGTCTTTATTTAACCAGGCAAGACAAATAAAAAAGAAATCCTTATTTACATCTGCAGCCTGAGAAAAGGCAAAGCCTTTTAAGGGAGAGGGGAAAAGAAACTATAAAATAAGCTATATTAATTAATTAATTAATTTAAAAAAAAAATCTAAACACCAAATTAACACAAGTTGACGTTTCTATATTATTATAAAATGTCTGTTTCATTCAATATTATTTTAAGTTGGTGAGTAAAAGACAAAGTGGTAGTTTACCCTATGCATCCGGACAGTCCAGGTCCAGAACACCTGCAGACACAACAGGCTCTCAGTATGTTTCTTACTGTTAAACATGGCAGACATCATTCAAACCACAGGTACTTGGTAACATACCAAAACATATCACAACAACCTTATTTATAAAGCAGTTCACAAACCCCCCAGCTCAACAAAGTGCTGAACACAAGTAAAATCAAGATATACATAAAACAAACAGAAAAATAAATAATCAGAAATAAGAACAATTAAAAACCAACACACTAAAACCAATTAAAACAAATAAAAACAAGTCTCGCTGAGATTGAAAGTCAAAGAATAAAAGTGGCTTTTAACCATCCTGTTATGTTACGGGTCAAATTGACCCGTTTTAAAGGTTTAAGATCTAGGGAAAAAAAGTATGAAACACTGCTTACCTTAATTAGTGTAATCAACATATAAAATGAAAATGGTTCATCTCACATATTTGCAACCACCCCCTGCATGTTTATATCACATAGATGCTGTTTGGGTCAATTTGTCCCAGCAGTCACACTGGAGGTAAAAGGGTGTCAGAAATGTCAGACTGTTTCTTTCTTTGCAACTGTGAGACATATTTCACCCCAATCTCACACACACAGACACACAGGTGCAGGTGTTATGACTTCGACGGGAACCATTTATGCTCTTGTGGGAAAACTCCACCCACATTCAGTGGACACTCAACAGGGCAGGGGCAAAACATATAAAGACTTCTAAACCTTGTTTATCATGGACATTTCTAATGTTATAATGTTATAATAGAATAGAATCAGAGGTCGCGGTGCACACACACCAGGTGTAAAGGAGGGGTTACACTCTGTCAGGCAGACCTTTACAAAATGAGTAGCAGAAGCAAAAAGATGGCAGTTCAGGAGGCTCTGGAAGTCGTCTTTCATCATGAATGATATAGAGGAGGATGTGTCTGAAGATAAAGACAATCTTGAGCTAAATTCTGATTCTAATTATACTGATTTTGAACCAGATGAGGGAAATGATATTCCTATTCCTCTAAGCAAGACATTAATGTAAAAAAAATGGTGAAATACTGTGGTCTTCATCCCCAAATATGCGTCAGGCAAAACAGTCTGCAGAAAACATAATAGAGGCAGTGCCAGGGCCGACTAGGATGGCAGTGACTCGTATGACAGACATCAAATCAGCTTTTGAGCTGGTCATGCCTTATTCAATACAGAAAATCATTCTGGAAATGACTAATCTAGAAGGGAGGCGTGTTTTTGGGGGAAAGTGGAAGGAGCTGGACAAAACACATTTAGTTTGAACATGTATTTTTTTTATGAAAAACAAGTGAATTATCCTAATTGAACCATTACCTGTGAGAGGTAAGGAACGCCATTGCACTAAATATTGATAGAAAAGTTGGTAATGGAGTTAGTAATGAAATTTTAACAATGCTTGTTAGGATATTTTTTTTGGTTTTGCATAATTCAATATGCACTGGGTCAAATTGACCCACGAACATCATTGTTGTTCCAGACAAATGAACATAACAGGAGGGTTAAGACAAGTTTTAAAGGGGACAGAGAAGGGGCCGCTCTAATGTGCAAAGGCAGATTATTCCACAGTTGTGGAGCAACAGTGGAAAAGGCCTCTGAGCTTCCTCCTGAACCTGGAGCAGCTGGTTAGCCGACCTCAGGGACTGGAAAAGGCAACATGTCTTACCCCTGGGTGCAGTTCTGGTGGCATGGTTTGCACTGGCCCAATTTGTCAGCATATTTCCAGATCAACTTGTCTCCCGTCAAACCCTGGGAGCACTGCCGCACACAGTGGGGGCCATCGCTGAAGTGGGCGCACTGCAAACACTGGTCTGGACCCTGCAGATGGACAGAGAATGGATCCATACTCGAAAATTATTTAGGCACATTTTTATGAATTTTTAACAATAAACAAAGTAATTAAATAAAGCACAGTGAATTTTAGTTTTTTCTAAACATTTGCTTTTAGCCCAGATTTCAGCAGGACGGCACAGCTGCAACTCACTGAGCTACACAGCCTCAGTTATTCTGAACATCACCGCTTCCTCACGTGGCTGAATTCTATTGATATTCTCTCTGTGTAGTTTAACTTTGACCTCACCAATCCCAAGACAGTTGGGATGCTGCATAAAATGTAAATAATAACAGAATGCAATGATTTCAAAATCTCATCAGCCCACATTTTTTTCCCAATAGAACATAAACAACATATCACATGTTGAAACTGAGACATTTGAACATTACATTGAAAATATGAGCTCATTTTGAATTTGATCGCAGTAACGTGTGAAAAAAAAGTTAAAACATGGGCAACAAAAGACGGAAAAAGTAACAAGTGGAGGAGCATTTGACAACTAATGGTAACTGACCGCCTGCCAGTAACATGAGTTATATTTACTATATCATTATTATGAGTTATTACTTGATGAAAAGTTGATGAAAAAAATCTTTAGACAACAGCCTTTCTTTTAGAAAATGGTGTAAAAATATCTTTAACAACAGTACGTATAGTAAACATAAATAATGCAACGTGTCTTCTGATCATTGTAATTACTTTCGAAACACATAAAAGCTCTTACTGATATTCAGCTGATGAAGAACAAGGTTTAAAACCTACACGGACCAATGAGTGCAAACAAAAACTGATCTTCAATATTCACAACTCATCATTTAGCAGAGGGATCACCAACTTCTGACTTCTTGAGCCAGTGTCCTGCATCCTTTAGATGTTTCCCTGCTGCAACACACCAGCGGGGTGTTCCATGAGAGTTGCTCAACAAAGCGAGGCGTACCTGAAAAAAGTCAGGCTCAAACTAACAATGTCTCCTACTTGAGCCTCAAGTGGTTCCACAAAAGCAGTTCAGCCTTCTTTTAATCCAGACTGATTCCAGACTTGTACAGTCTCGCTTAGTGCGGCAGTGAATGGATAAACAAAACGTGGATGAACATGAGACTAAAAGCAAAATCAAAGCTCTGTTCCTGCCATCAGCAGATTAAACGCTGCTGATTGATCTGTACGAATAACGCAAACATTTTTTCCCAAATACAGTATTTGAAGTATTGGTAAATGCCATTAAGACTTTTTTCTCTTAAATAGACTTTGTGTTGTAATTTGTTGCATTTAATGTTTTACTTTGCAATATTAATGTCTTTATTTAACAATGAAAATGCAGCTATTCAATTTTAATAGATTTTAATATTATTTTATGACATGACGTGAACAGTGTGAGCGGGAACTTATTTGTCTTTTTTTTTGTCTTGTTTCCACCTGTCAAATGTTCTTAATAGCTGGTTATCCTGGTCTGGAGCAGACTTGTGTACGAGCACTGGTTACCTCCCCCTTAGCCCACTCAAACCCCCCCAGTAGGTGGTCTTACTGGTCCATTGCAGGTCAGGCTCCCTGTCATCGGCAAACACTCTGGGTGACACGCTACACAACTGCTGGCCACATTCACCTCTCTGGGTTCGCTGCAGGATGACACAAAGACATGATGAGTCAGGTTTTCTCAGCTACATCATTTAGGTTAAATGCTTCAATCCTTTAATTACAGCTGAAGTCTGAATGCAAAACGTTTACCCCTTATTGTAGATTTCTGCTGAGTTACTGATGTTGTGGAAATTAGAACATATTAAAGGGATATTTCCGATTTTTGAAGTAGGATTGTGTGAACATCTAATGAGCAGCCAGTGTGTGAGGAGTCTTTGACTATTATATACCAAAACAACGTAATGAATCAGCAGCAAAAGCAGGTCCCATGGAGAAGAGAAAACTTTCTCCATCTAAACAGGTCAAAACGAAAGTGTAACAGTGTTTTCAGCAGACACCACATATAATCAACTTTGCATCATGTTGCTATTATCAATCACTGCCAAGCAGCTTCCAATCAGCTTTAATTCAACAGTCTGCTGTTATAATCCAAATCTCTACAAGACTGTAAAAATTAAAATCCCAAAACACCACGAGACCACCAGAACAGTACTAAGCTAGCTACAAAGCTTGAATGGAGAAGATTTGCTCTTCACCTTGTTGTTGGCAGTTCGTAGCTTAGTTACCTCCCTGCTTCTTGAAGCTGACTGCTGCCTGCAGGTAACATGGGAACATACATGCTGCCAAACACACATGCTACCTGTAACTGCAGAATTCCACTGGGAGGCACATTAGTAATAATAATAATGGAATTGATTTCTATAGCGCCCTGCGATAGACTGGTGATCTGTCCAGGATGAACCCTGACTCTCACCTGCTAAATGCTGGGTTAGGCTCCAGCTTCCCCGCGACCCTTAATGGATGAAACGGTATAGATAATGGGTGGATGGATGGGTGGATTTGTGGATGGATGGATGGGTGGATGGGAGGATGGATGGATGGATGGATTTCTACAGCACTTTTTAAATGCACCCAAAGCGCTTTACAGTGAATTCATCATTAATTTCCACAACGTTCATACTTTGTGATGGTAAGCTACAAGGGTTGCCACAGCAGCCCGGGGGCAGACTGATGGAGAAGTGGCAACGAATCCAGCTAATTGTCATCCACCACCGAGCATTCAAACATTCATCCACTAGAGGTAAAGAGGGTGAAGTGAACTTCAGGATAAAAGGATGCATACAAAGAAGCAAAAAAGGTGAGAACTACTAAATTATAGATGGTACGACATCAGGGAAGCCTTTTTTGAGTATTGTAGCAAATCTGATTGTTGTTTGCATTTTTATTTTAAATATTATTGTATGTATTGTGCTGTCTTGTTGACTTTGGCCTGCTAATGGACTAAAGATGGAAATTAGCCTTGGCTAAATCTTGCATGTTTACATGTACATTTTTATCAATATAGATTGTCCCTTTATAAATAAATACATACAAAAATAAACAAAAGATATACAATTACATTTATCCCCACATTGCATCTACAGGTTACCCCACGTATCCATTCAGCATACACAGTTCTTTTGCTGATGCAGGATATGCAAAGTAGTCGTCATAAACATGCCTACATGTAATTAAATGTGTAATTAAAAGCAAAAACATGATTTTCCTGAGACACCGACTGCTGATGAGTATTTTACACAACTGCTTATAAAAAACAGAAATATCTACTTTACATACACACATTTAAAATTTTGTGATCATTTATGTTACAAATTCAACAAATGTATTAAAATAACCTGAATTAAATAACTAAATATGCTATAAATAATTTAAACAACATTAGCTAAAAATTAATAGCTACAATTACTACTCCTATTACTAATTACTATTATTGATGATAATAATAGTTTCATGGCTTTCTCACCCTTGCAGCAGGTTGCAGTGAGCAACACAATGCCCGCTGCGTTTAAAGTGCCGACAGGACATACACATGGTGGGCTCTGGACCCCAGCATCCGTCTTCTGAACACTCCTGGTGACAGGTATGATTCTGCATCTCTGTGTGAGACAGAAAAAAGCGTTTTCTTATAACCTCAATGTTCGTAGGACTCAGCGGCGGAGTGAACTCCGAACTCAGCACTCACTGCAGTCATTGCTGTCAGGGCTGCCGTTTATTTTGATCTTCTGCTCTGTGGAATTGAGAAGGCGGGACCACTGCATGGTATCAGTGTAGCACAACTTAGGGTTTCCATTCAGCCGCACATTCCCAGCGCTGATCTCCTTCAGGGAACGCAGACCAAGAAACTGCAGGGGCGCCAACTGCACCACCGCTAGACTGTACTGACTGAGGGTGGAGAGAACAGTCAGGTTTCCATTCACACACAAAACCAATCTGAAGTGATCTGTTAAGTTATAAAAAGTACTTGTGCAAAAACATCACAGTCATTAAATGCGTCTGTTGGGTTAATCTTGTGCTACTAACCTGACCCTAGGAGTGAGTGTTAGTGGTTGTTTGTCTCTGTGATGGACTGGCAAACCCCAGACCCCACACCCACTGGGACCCTGAACTTGATTAAGTCAGTGGTTCCCAATATTTTTCTGCAGGGCCCCATTTTCATTGACAATAATAATGTCAGCTCTTAACAACAGACTTTTCTTTATGTTCGGAATGAGAAGTTCCAAAGTGTAACTTGTTTGGCTTCATACTGTCAGATGCTGATATTTTGAGACAAACAAACACTATATATATATATATATATATATATATATATATGTGCTTAAGCCAAGAGATGCTTGCATAGTGACAATAAAGATCTTGAATCTTGAATCCTGAATCTAGAATTTTGATTCCAAAATCTTGAATTAAACAGATATATGTGATAGAGTTACAAACCAAAACATGACTCACTTTTGAGCTAATGACCTTCCTCTGATGATCTCCAGGTTCTCGAACACTGACAGAGATGTCAGATTCTCAGGCCAGGACGTGATCAGCAGGTAACCTGGACAACAGAAACACTGACTGAACTGGTGTGGTTCACAAGTCAGAGCTCTCCAAGAAAAGTCAGTAAAAACCTACCAGTGATTTCTTTTACTGTCCTGAAGTACTCCAGCTTCTCTGGGTCCATGGGCGGGATCTTGTAGTGTGCATCCCTGGAACAGCCAATCAAAACAACCTTTACTTTGAAACATCAATGAAACCTACTGTTTGATCCATTAATGAATTACTGAGGACCATTAAATACTTCATCTTTTTAGGCTTTAAACATCTTTGCAGAAAGCTTGAGGTCTAACGAGTTGATGGGATACAACACTCCGTTTATTTCTTAATATTTATGTTTCACACATCAATTTGAATCCGCTGAAGTTCTTAGGTCTGTGTGGTCTGAGTGGATGAGATGAACCTGAACTTCCACTTTCTTCATCTTTAAACGAAAAACAAACTCAACAAATAAAGTAAGCATCAAATTGCAAAGGAAGAAAAAAAGCACAGGCCTCAGCTGGGACGATCCAGCTGTCCCTGAATCAGAGAAGCTGCAGGATTAGTGACGAGGAGCATCTCACCCAGTGAACGAGGACGAGGTGAGGACGACGTCCCCGTTGATTTTGCTGCAGTTCTTGAAGGACTCGATGTTGGAGGCGTTGACTGCGATTGTCTTGACCAGACTGCCAATCCCAACTCCGTCACAGGCTGCAGGAAGAACAAACTGCACTCAACCTTTGGTTCTGAGCCCCAGTGGGCAAGGCCCTCCCATCCAGCCTTTTCATTTATTTATTTAAATTTATATACTTTGAATATAATTTTTATTTATAATTATTTAAGTTATTTGTGCAGCTTTTTCAGCATTGAGGAGACTTATCTCTCAAGAAACTTGCAAGTTGTGTATGTGTTTGTATATTTAATGTTTGTGTGCGTGTAATCACCTAATCTTATATAACAGGATGCGTTCTTTAAGTTATCGCGATATTTGGCGTGAAGTTATTAACTAGTTTCAATAAAGAAGTCACAGACTGATAGCGAAGCAATGATAACGTGAAGAAAGGACCATGTTTCAGGTGTCAGACAGCAAGAACAACCACTTCCAGAAGTTTGGATGATTCCAGCAATGTGACCAGACCTAGCAAGATAGTAACCATAGCAACCACAGGTGCACGTGTTCCTCTTCCTCCTCTTCTTCTGAAGGTATTGCCTGCTGATGGATTAAACTCATCCTTAGTAAGTCGCAGTTACATGTTTCGTTTTGTTTTCTGTCTGCTGCAGATGTTTCCTGATGCGACGAACTCATGTAAACTTGTGCAGGTTAGTAACTGAGTGTTCCACCACGGTTCCTCTGTGGCTGGGATGTGGAAGTTTGTTCAGTGGTTAGAGTGTGATGGAAACATGAGCGTTTGTGTTGTTTTATGTAAAATATTATCCATGGATCTGAACGTATCTCCCATAATATCACTGTTTAGGTTCTTAACTGATCTCGACCTCTGACAGTCTGTCATTTATTTCTAAAGTCTGATTATTGGTTGAAATGACTAAATTGACTTTGTTATTCATAAATTAAATGTTCTATTTTCTGGTAAATCTGTCCTGTTGCATCTGATATCTGCTGGATCCCATTTTAAGTGTCGGTGTTACACCAAAATCTCATCCCTCTTGTAGTCTGGACTCTTCTGCCTCTTCTGGACTCACCATTTCTGATAGCTATCAGAATATGTGACTTCACTGTACCTGCATTACAATAAACTCAAGTGTTTTCAAGACGTAGTTCGTCTTCTAAAATGTACGTGCAGAGAAATGTACACTAACACCCCCTGTGGTCACAGATTCCAATGGGTCACAGATTTTGGTGTAACATTGGCAAATTCTTTTTCTTGTATTTTATACCTAATCTGCTTCGACATGCGTCAGATATTGAATTATTAAACTGGAATTTGTCCTCTTATAAATCCAAAGTTCACCTAAAAAATGGGACCACAGCAATCAACTGCCCAGCTGGTTCTATTTCCGGGCGCTGGGACTGGTTCTGGAGGATTCAGGTGTGTTTGAGTGTCTCTGTGCCTTTACCTTTAGGACAAAGTCCGTCGCATTCTTTGCAGCGATGGAATCCCTGCTCCTTCACCTCATACGTCCCAGGATTGCAGGAACGGACGCACGAGCTGTCTATCACCACATAGTGACCTGCACAAAAAAAGACCAACCCACAGATGTTCAGGTTGCAGCAGAGACAAGAAGCATATGACAACCAACAACGCTTCCTTCTTAGTCTACACGCTTGCCACTGGTTCCTGGCCAAGCAAACATGGAGGCAATTTAGTTTCATTTCATGAACCCAGCAAACATAATCATTAAATATCTAAAAGGATTTCTGCTAATTCCCCATTTGGTAGTTTTATTTTTGTCTCTTGGACAGTTTGAATGAATGAATCGAGGCTTCAGTGAAACATTGCGGAACATTTGTTACTTCTTTCAAACTAAATCTGATAAGATTAGCAATTACTGATAAAACATAACTCAGATATTTTGATTACAATATAACTGCTGGTGGCAGCTTAACACGTGTCACCAAACTTAATTTATTTCGAGCAGATAGTATTCCAAGAACAAAAACAGTAGAAACAAAGATGTACAGTTAAGTCCATGATTGACTTAAACGGAGTGGGGAGACGTAAAAATGACTGAACCCCACCCTGACTTGTAAAAGACAAAAAATACATTAACAAAAATCACAGAGCTGTGTTAAAAGTTTTAAAACTAGAACATAATAACTAGGAGCCACTAAAGGTCCCATTTTTATTTATTGGTGAAAGTTTTAGATGAATTTCCAATCAATGGCTTTGTAGCATTTCCTAAACCTCACTTCATCATTTCTAATTAACAACAGGGGGTGTCAGCAGGTGAGGATAAAAAGATTCAGAAAAAGGTTTGATATTTATGAATGAAAGAGGTTAATAGTCCGTACTTGGGCAAGCTTTGACACATTTGGGGCCCAAGGTGTACATTACGTTTGGGTTGTTGACCACCTGCCGGGTTTTTGGGTCATAGAGTGTCAGAGGAGGACAACTTTCCTGACACGTCCCACTGTTGTTAAACTTCCTGCAGGCCTGTAGGAGAGAACAGAGGGAATTGTGCTTAATGACAAAATAAGAATCTCAAAAACAACTGAAACATATTTTACAGTAAAGGTAAAGTATTTGTGTTAACTAAGAAGGAAAAAATGTCTGTGGTGTTGGGGTTTATTCTGGCAGAACCATGGAAGTGACATAATTCAGTCTATACCAGCTTTAAATAAACAATATGACATCGTCAGACTTGATAAAATTATCTGTAGTTTAATTAGTTAGAAAAACTGACGACTATTAGACACAGCTAACCAACAAGAGTAACAACAGCAGTTCGTCTTCAGAACATAAAACAAGACTCAAACAGGGTCAGCAGTGACTCTGACTCATTCATTCATTTACTGCTGATCATTTGTCTCACAACCTTAAACAGTATTTATTAAAATATCAGTAATAAATGGTCATTTTGCTTAAAATGAATTAAACTATAATGTTATTTGTGATCCTTGTGTATGTTTATTGTAGGTCAGTGTCCACATTCATAACATACATATTTGCTTCAGATTGACATGTACAGATCTGTAGACCCTTGAGACTGATACCAACATTTAGTTATTATTTTCTGAGTTTCCTGGTGGTGCCCCATGATGATTTTAGTGAATATTAATAAATGCCATTGGGCACTTACTAATAACTAATAACTAAACTAGCTCCTACCAATCCCCAGTATTACTATTTATAACCAAACAGTGCTATCTATTTACATCCAGCCAAGGCCCAGTTCAGGTCTGGAGCTGCTTTTTTACTGGTTCTTTCAGCTAGTTTACAACTCTGCCATAGGACCGTGATACTAACCAGGCAGTTGGAGGCCAGAGGTCCGGTGCAGCCTGCAGCACAGTGTTCATTGCAGCAATCGCTGGGTGTGGGCCCAGAGCACCTCCCACTGCACTGCGGTGCACACTGCAGCTTGGTAACTGGCAGAAGCAAAGAGACGTTGTTACATCGCAGGAAGAGTGGTTGAGCTAACAGGATCATGCTTTTCTTTCTTTGTTCAGTTACTGGAAAATTAAACGTGAGTTGGTTGTGTGATTGTGAGTTTACTTTTCTGGCAGTTTTCCGGGCCCGCTGCCCAACAAGCGCCTTTATCACACCCTGGGTCACATTTCTCACCTGGAAATACACACATTCATGTTTATAAAACCCTGCAGGTGTCCAGCAGAACTTAGAGAATGAAATAAAGGAATTTTCATCACTGTTCTTCATACATTGCCTTGGAAAGGTATCATGTATTATTGTGTTATTGCTGGCTTGGTCCAAAATGTCCTCCCACTTGATGGTGTCTGCGTTACACAGCAAAGGATTGTTTTTCATCTTCACACCTCCTGTTAGGACCTCTGTGAGGGGGACACAAAATGTGACAAAGTGGATACAAGGAATGTTTACTGACATTCAGCTGCTGTGGAAGAACAAGCAAAAGAACCAAACTTCCAAAAGAGTTGCCATGCCTGGTGACAAGAAAATGTCTTAATCATTGCAACTGATTAAGAAAAAAGATATTTTCCACATTGGCAGAGCCATCAGCATCACTGGTGGTCCCTGCCACCCCACACACTCCCTCCTCAGTTTTCTGGGAAAAGGTACTGGAGCCTTCGGACCCGGTCCACAAGACTGATTAACAGCTTCAGGCTGAACTCTGTTCACTACCTCCCCCCTCAGCTTCCCACCTAGATCATAACTAGATCCCGTATCGCAAACAAGAGCCCTACCTCAGACTCAGTATTTCTGCTGCTGCTGACCATCTTTGAACTGCTGCACTTTACTCCAACCATTACATCATCACTGTCATTTCAACAGCTGTCACCATTTATTCTGTCACTGTTATAAAACTGCAATAATGCTGCTTGTATATATTAACATTTCCAGCTCAGGAAGCTTCTGAGGACTGAAAGGCACAAAAAGGCCTCTTTTTACATGTTTCTCCAAACTCATAGGGTCCCTTAGCTTTGGAAAGCTCTATTTCTGTCCCAGACCCCTGAAATACGGCTGTTCAGTCATTAAATGACTTCAGCACGCTTGTCCTAACTGCACAAACAGTTAAAGATGATTTGGATCCACTTCCACTGCCTATAGGTCAAGCAGCGGGGTGGGAGAGCATCAGGAACTCTTTAAATATGATATCAAGGCATCTAATAGATACAAAAACTTTGAGATTTCTCATCTGCTTTAACTGTATTCAACCCCATATTTTAGAAGAGAAATTTAATCTTGGAATAGGTTGGAATGTTTTATGCAGATTAAGGTGTTCTGGTCAAATGCAACTAAATCCACACACTTTTCTGTGACAAACACCAATCAAATTGTTAACCTTATCAATAATATGTTATATAATTAGATATAATATATTATTATTATTTTTATTAATAAACATCTAAATTACAACTCATTAAATAAGATGGCCTGGGAGCCATGTACTTCCTTCAGCCACATCTCAGTCAGGTGTTGAAAGGCTTTAAACGACAGACTAACTCCTCCCACCGGCTGGCTGCCAGGGGAGCTTGAATCCACCATCACTGCCACACCTCAGCAGCAAGTTGGGTCATGTGAAGCAGGAAACGGTTTTGTAGAGCGCACGAGGAGCTCTTTGTCAACAAGGAACTAAAAGTGACGTGCTTTTGTTTGCATGGTGTTATTACTGTGGAGCTTCCTGGTCCGACTGCAGCATCTCAGCTGTGTGCCTGTGCTTCTGCACCCACCCATCAGATTGCTGAGCAGCAGCTGTTTCATCCCGCTGGCGTAGCTGAGCGATGTAGACGAATTGTCCTTCTTGTAGTTGGACAACACTAGGAGAGCGAACTGGTTCGCATACAGGTTCTGTCCTCTGATCAGCCTCAGGTTTTTGAGTGGGATGGTTTTTGCCTCGTTCATGGCGATCATAACATAGCCGCCAACTTCCTGGATAGACTAAAGAAAAAGAAGACAGCAGCAATGAAGTTATTATTCGGAATTTATTAGTTTTGTAATGAAATTCAGCCCTGTAAAAAAATCTGAATACCTGTTTAATATATCAATTCACTTTGCAACTAACAGTTTTCATTAAAATATTAACATCTTAAGCTCAGATTTTCCTGCTAGAAACCAGAGTCACACATGACTGTCAGAATATAGACATTTTCACACACCTCCAGGAAGGACATGTTCTGGTGCTCCAAGGTGTAGGTGATCTCCAGGTTCTCCAGAACCACAGAGCAGTTGGAGTACATCTGCACCATGCTGTTATAGTGGTTTTCACGATTCCCCAGCAGAGTTAGCTGATTGCTCGTTCCCTGACACACTGAAACATACAAACGCAGGTTTGTGGTCAGCTGTAGTTTCTCTAAAAAGCCACAGGGTGGTGCTGTTTCCACTTTCTTCCAAATGATGAAAACACTACAGAAAGTTATGACCTTAACACAATATTACTTAATTTTATTGTTATGAAAACTTGAAGTTGACTTCATTTTATCTAAAAAAAATTGTAATTTTGACGGTTAATAATTGATCAAACAAACTACTGGTAAAAAAAAAAAACGGTTTAGTTTTTCACACTCAAACCTGGAACAGATATGAGCATTTGTGTCTCTCCTACACCTACATCACGAAAAAAAAAAGAAAAACTGGTCAAACATTGCTGCCCACACACCCTGATTCTTTACATTAGCCTTGTTGTTAGGCAATACACCCACTAGAGGGCAGTGCAGGGTTAGGACTTCACTTCCGAGTTTTGAAATTTTTGATATATAAAACACGGTGGCAGGTGAGGAGATAATGATAATGCACACTTAGAAAGAGACATAAAAAGGCAGCGCCGTAAATGGCGGTAGTCATTAAATACATTGCTGCTTTCAGTGTTGTGCCTGAACGAGTTCACTGAACGATCGTTCATATTTTGGCTGAACGTGAACTGAACGTCCTCTATTTCTGCACGTTATTGTGAGCGTGTTCATTCTGGCATTTGTGAACGGTGTTCTCTCACAGATTTCCATGGAGCTTCCAGGCAAAATCCTGGCGAAAACACATTGTAAACAGGCCTTAATATATTGGTAAAAAAAAAAACACCAAATCTGGCGACATCAGCCACTACAGAGCCGCAACGCGCATGCGTCATCAAATTGCGAAACATGGAGGCAAAATACAAAGAAGGCAGCAGCACCACCTCTGCCTCAACGATTACTACAGCATCTTCGTTTGATCACTAATTTTTTTAAAAGTCAGTGATGAACCAGGAGGGATTAACCACTTTAAATTTTGCACTTTGAGGTACATCCTTTGTTTCCTACCTCAGATAGTTTAATAATTCCTCATTTTAAAAAAAGACAATTCAAGCAGGTTTCCCCCATGTTCCTTTTGCTAGCTGTACGTTAGCTACACATGGTTTCTGGTTGTGCTGCTTTATCAGCTTTGCAGGCTCTCTCAACACAGACCAAAATATTCATGTAAAGGACCCAGAAGATGTACAGAAAGCTCTGTCCATATGTGTGTTTAAACTAAATAAGGCTTAAGTTTAGAATATGATGTAGCTTGTTTTTCAGAAATGCTGAAATTACCGTGCACCAGTTTCTCGTCCCTACATTTCTCCAGCTGTCCATGGTATGTAATTGTCATTAAAAGTGGATTTCTACTAAGTTTGTAAGTTTGTTAGTCATTTTTAGAGTGCAAAATGAGCATCCCCCAGCCACCAGTATAAAAAAATCTGAGCATATTATTAGATGCTGAAATCGTGAGGAGGAAAGAGTTGTGAATAAAATCTGAACAAATGCTGTATTTAGTGCAATGAAACAAAAACCATGTGAAATCTTAATCTTAAATAACTAGTAGAAACTCCAGCCGTCATATACGCTCCAAAAAACTGCAATTTCGACAGAAGAGGCCATTATTTTAAGTAGAGTCTGACACAACCAAGCTGACATTAAATAAATGAGTTCAACGGATGTAGGGTGTCACAGAGGGACGAAGAAGCCCTGCAGCAGTTCTCACCTGCTCAGTTTAAAAACTAAAAACACCAAATAGGATCTGTTTGAAAACTGAATGACAGCAACATCACATCACAGAATCCGGTGGTTTCTTCACCTGTCCTACAGGTTCTTCCTCCACAGCTGATCTGAGTCAACAGGACATATATTACTGATGAGGTGACGACAGCTGAATGACACCACTGTACGCCGCCTCCAGATGGGAGGAAAACCTGTCAGCTGTGCATGGTGGCCTTTTAGAGACATCTCAGTCTCATGCTCATGCTGCACGGGGTAAATTCTACAAAGAAGTAGACTTTTAAAAAGTTGTCTCATCTGTTACAACATGTAAACACAAAGAGAAAACTTCCTTCACGCTGTAAAACAAACTGGAGAACAGGAACAGGAAACAGGAACAAACTGATGGTGTTCACAAAGCAAGTCTCACTTCACAAACTGATGAATGGTTTTACTCTGAACTTCACTCTCTGCGTCTCTGGCTGCTTTCTGATTGGCCGGCTCCCTGCTGTGATGTCAAAAAGACAGCACAGCTGCTCTCTGCCTGCCTGTGATTGGCTGATCACTCGTTTAGGGAACATCCCATTGGCCAGAACCTCAGGGGGAGCTCTCCACATCTGGACACTAGTTAACACAACTTCAATCCTTCTCTCCTCTTTCTTATTTTCTCTTCCTGTCCATCCGACCTTCTCCCACTCAACCCTCCCTGAGGTCTACTTCTTCCTCCTCTCCATACTCTGTCATGTCCTCTCCCACTAGTTTTCAACCCATTCCTCCCTCAACAATTCTGTCCTCTTCCCAACACCCGCCTTCCATTTTTTCATCCTCCTTATACTTCTATTGGCTATCACTTCAACTCATCTATCACCCTCCACCATAATCATATTCCTCCTTATTTCTCCTTTTCTTTTTGCTTCCCCTCTTCTCCTTCCTCTGTGCCTCTCCAATAAAACTATTCAAAGATGAAGTCAGTTGTTTGTTCTCACTCTTTGAAGGGAAGACATCCACAGTTGTTACTAATAGTTCACTCTAATGACAACAGGACAGAGCTTTGCCTTGGGCTCCAACACGGTGGTCAGTCTTCACTTTAATGGTTAGAATTGAAAGACTGTACATGTTTGTCTAAAGTCAGAGGCTGTGTCCTGTCATGTTTATTGTCATAGTTTGGTGGTTACCATCAGAAAATGACCATGAGCTTTGATACAGAGAATAATGAGGTTTAACTGACAGTGAAACTGTCATTTTTCACCTGGTATAAGTAAACAAACTGATGTTGGAGTTATATGTCAACCTGGATGAAGGAGTAAATAATTATTGTGTAATTGTTTTTCCTTGATAATAATGAACATGTTTGCATATTTGTTATAATTGTCTTTATCTACCTGTATGAAAAGAAGTTGGTGAAACTAACATGAATATAATATTTTCATACTGTTCTCCAGCTTTTAGACAAATAACACTTTTATAGATTATTTCTCTCCTTTAAAAATACCAATTGGTGTTGTATTATACAACATTGGAAAACCTGATTAATCACCTCTACAAAGAGGTAGAATTTGTCAGAATTGTACATTTATGAAATGAGCTGCACAGCTAAATGTGCTAAATCCGAGTTAAAGTTGAACTGTTATATCTATTTTTTGTTATTAGGTGGAAAACTAAGGGCTTTGTTTTTAACATATTTTTCCACAAATAATAAAATACTAAAATAAATACAAATAATGTGCATCCCATAGAAGAAAGTCTATCTATCCTCTTTTTGTTAAAGTTGTGTTGAAGTTTAATGTTTCTCTTTATTTTAAAACCTAAAAATAAAAATAAAAATGTGGTGTATATATATATACATATATATATATATATATATATATATATATATACACACAGACACACGCATACAGGCAATCCATCACTGTTATATAACCAGGTTAATCTCCACACTAAAAGTACAATCACAAGTTGAATGCTTTTTCTCCTGTGAATGTTTTATGAAAGAGATGAGATGACAAGTCAAGCAAATACACAAACACACAGAACATGTTTGTTTAAAAACAGGTTGGATCTGTCTTTTTCTTGGATGACATCCCAAATGTGTGTATGGCATAATGCACCTGATGTGCATGTGTGTGTGTGTGTGTGAGTGTGTGTGAAATAAGACATGACGTACAGACTTTCTTTGACACCAAACATATTGTAATATTTAGTCATTTAGATGGAACGTTCGTTTACCGTAACAATGAGCTTACTCAATTCTCTGAAACAAAGTTGGCTTTATCGCCTGAGAACTATTTAGGAAATCATCATTATTGACAGAAGATAATGTTTATGTTACAGTTAAAGAGTCAAAAGTAAGACTACTGAGAAAAAAAACAATGGCTACATACTTTTAGCAGGAGGCCATTTTCCTCCAAAACCAGCTACTAATCTGAGTAATTAAAAACCTGAACTGAACTGAACTGATAAGTAGCCAATGAGAAGGAGGTGACACATTCTATCTGAGCAGTAATTCGTGTGACTCATTGGCAGCACTGGAAAAGTGCACCAGCTTCTTTGTGCTTGTGTTAGCAGGGAGATGCTGGTGTTAGCATTTGAGAAGCTAACAATTAGTGTGTCTAAATTAGTTACACAATGGATTAGACATTACCTCAGTTATACCAAAGCTGACAGCCTACTAAATCATCGACTGATTTTTACTGTGACAAAGCTAATTGGATTAGCTGCTCTGCCTTTGTTTCTGTTTGGTAGCAGATTGTGTGGTACACTGATGCCACCTGTTATGGACCGGTTGTTCAGGTCTGAACAACTACAAATTCTCCTTTGGAAACTTAAACTTAAAAGTACTCTAACAGGTTAATTGTTTAAGCATGTATTACAGCAACCTAACTCATTACTTTTGAAGGCAGTAACTTAATGTTCTCCCTCCAGAATCTTAATTCCCTTCTCTTTTTCAAGGATCACCACCAATGTACAGAACTGTAGGACTGATTCGCCATGTTGGTGAAGCAAGCGTTCTGTTTACAGCACTCAGCAGGGACTGTCATCTTCTCTATTGTCTCTTGAGCATTTAATCTTGTGTACTCGGTTGTAGCAGCTTTGTGATCAGTGCACAAAAACTAGATTAACTAATGGATTTTCAGTCTATGTTTCCTGACTTGCTGGCAATGCAGTAATAAAGACATCACAACAGCGAGCTTCTGCAGAAACCTTTGCTAGGGGATTTGGACAGATACAAAGGACAGTTTAGGTTTTTTTCAACAGAAGTAAAGCTCCTGCATTTACAAAGTGTCTTTCCCTGACTGTTCATTGTTCTCTGAATAACACGAGTGGTAGTGGGCTTCTACCTGACCTTCATATCATTAAGGACTGTTAACTCTTTTAGAGGTTTCAGGCTGTCACTGGCGTCAAATTCAGCAAAGCTTTTTGGTATATTTTACTGGTATTTGTATTCCACGTAGCTTTGCTTGTTTTCATATTTTTACTGCTCCTTTTGCTTAAACAAGATGTTTTAACTGAATTATTTAATCGTGTATATTTAGACATCTATATTTTCTTTTCCTAACGTCCATCGGAAAGCACCGATATCAGAGACTGACATGGGTGGCACCGGTGTCAGCACCTAAATCTGACCTCTATTCATTGTTTAGCTTGTAGGCAAGGCAAATTTGTTTGTATAGCACATTTCATATACAAGACAATTCAAAGTGCTTTATATAAAACATTAAAAGCATTACAGCAGGGAGCAATAACAAGTGCACTAAAAAATTAAAAGAAATAAAAGAAATAAAACCAGAAAAAAAGCTAAGATAACATAGATACAATGCAAGAAATAAAGTTCCAGTGTGGGGAATAACAGTATTAAAACATGATCAAGTTTAAAAATTCAAGCTTAAAAGAAACAAATGCAGATTTGGACTTCTAAATAAAAACTATATGCAGTAGAGAACAGGTGGGTCTATTTTTGCATCATGACTATTTACTTCTTTTGTGAGGTTATCTTGGTGAGGAAGTTTCTCTCTAGCTTATTTTTAAACATGTTTTTAACATAGTTTACTTGTGGGAAACATCTAACACATTGAGGGTCACTCAATTCAGTCCTACGAGGGTTTTCAATATGTCCCTGCTCCAACACATCCAACTCAAATGAATGGATCCAACAGCCTATGAATTCTGCACAATGATTCATTGATTTGAGTCAGGTTTGTTAGAGCTGAGATACAATGAAAAGCTACAGAACTGCGGTCCTTGTAGGACCAAACTGAGTAGCCCTGATGTATTAGTACTACAGGAAAACATAAAAGTCATGCACCACTGTATAAACGGCATGCCCACTATGCAGTCTGATATTAATAAGTTAAAAAGATCAGCATCATGTTAATGCATGGGACTCTGCAGATGTGCATGCAGTCCTATTTATGCTGCTTTTTGGATCAGTTGTGCTGATCATTTTGGAAGTGTGTATCATCCAATCTCCTACTTAATCTCTCTCCAAAACAAGCTTCTGAGTTGTTCTTCCTGCTCCCCATTTTCTTTGTCTGGTATGCTGTTTTATAAATGGATTTGGATCCATGTGCATGCATAGTCAGCATGCTCAGTAAATATCGTTACACATGTTGTGGCCATACATACAGAAGGACTAGGGCCCAGGCAGACTGACAAGGATAATTAAATTTATGTCACACAAGCCCCACTGAAACCATAAACTAATGTACCTTTAAAAAGGATTACTTGTGATGTGGTATTGCCAAAGTCTGGATTCAATTAAAATCTAAGTCTTCAAGATGAACCACAAGACCAGAAAAACCACAACTCTTCAAATCAAAAGATGTCTTTCACTAGCATGCTTTTGTGTGGGAGTGGCTGATCTCAGATCATGTGTAAACTGCTGGTTTCACCAAACAGGACCTAACTGGTGGGAACCACATACTAAGATTCAAGTCTTTTCATGCGCTGGGGACTTGAATAAAACAGGTTGCTAGTTGCACAGGAGTTTGTGCAGACACCTGAGCAATCCTCACACAGCTAAGAGAGATAAAGGTTATGAATCAGAGAGCAAACAAACATGAAGCAACTGCATCTGCAAAATCCTCTTCATCTATTTCCCCTCTGCTGACTCAGCTGAGCTGCAATGCACCGGGAAAGAAGAGCTGTAAATCTCAGCTGTCTTCCTCATTGTTTTGTTTTTCTAGGACAGAAAGTTTTCAAACACTCTGATCCATCAGCTGGGGCACCGCGATGGTTGGTGTGTGGGTGTGTGTGTGTGTGTGTGTGTGTGTGTGGGGGGGGGGGGGGGGGGGGTTTGTTGGACAAACTGTTCTGTGCTATCAAGGTTACGCTGCCTTGTTTATTGCCGCCATCAGGTCATCTACCTCTCAAGGCTTCACGTTAAAAGGAACAGGTCAATATTTCCTCTGCAAACGTTTCATATGGAGATCGGTTCCTCGTATCAGAAAAGAGGTTCCAGAAAGAAATTCATCAGGTTGTGTTTAGCTTCACGTTGCAAAAGAGAGAAAAAAACCTGCAGAGCTGAACATCAATAAACAGGTCAGAAATCAGTGAGTGATTGTGTTTAAAAAAAATCTAGTTTATATCCAAAGATTTCACAAATGTTATATATTAATCAAATCTGCTAAATAAAATACAAATTTATGACCATTTAGGACCAGCTCTTTGGTCATTCACAGACCCCCAGTCAAATATTAACACTATGTTTTTGTCGGATTTCGGCCGTTTTCTTCTACTGAAAAGCCTGATATGACAGGAAAATACACATGATGCATTATTTGAACAGGAAGGCCCTTTTCTCTCTGAATTAGTCGTTTCAAAGTTAGAATTAATATGTGAATGAACGCTTCCTTTCACTTAAGTAAATTAGATCAGTCATGCACAAGAATCCAAATAACCTTCACTTATAAACTCTGAAGTTTAGAGATTGTTTAATGTTTTCTTTTTTTTTTTATAAATCACCTTCTTTATTAATTCATAGGCTTGCCTGATTCATTAATACCGTTAAAATGGAAGTAAGGAACTATCCCGTAAACACATTCAGTAAGTGTTTGTACGTCACAGAGAAAAATTTCTGACTGATTTTTTTGTTTCCATTTTGGAGTTTAACCTTTTCAGGCTTTGACAAACAACTGTGACTGTGGCACGATGTGCTGCAGACGCCAGCGTCTGTTTTCTGTTTGCTGAAACTGTTACCGTCCCCCTTCAGTTCAGAGAAAATTAAAAATAAAACCCACAGTCCTTCCCTCCGGATGCAGACAGATGGGTCGCCTTGCAGGAACAGAAAACCCAGACCTCCCTCCCCCCAGCCACATTCACCAGCTCGTCCAGGGGGATCCCGAGGCGTTCCCAGGGCAGCCGAGAGATGTAGTGTAGATGTGAACTTATATGATGTAGATTTGCTAGTTTCAGACTTCTATTCTTTCACAGAGTTTCTGCAACAGGACATATTTGTGCTTTTGAGTGTGGGGGTGTAAAAGTAACACCAGACTTTATTCTATACCTGCTGATCCTAAGGAGAGACAGCAGCTTAAATCGTAGCAGCGACAACTTACAGCGGGACTTCCTGCAGCTGCCGCAACCTGCTGCGAGTCTCCACAGTTTTCCAGAGCTGCTGAACCTGCTGACAGGCCAGCGTAACAGCGCGAACGGTTCAAACTGATACAGTTCAGGACCACCTTGTTCACGTGTAGCTGAGGAGATTCAGGAGGGGACAAGTCTCCAGCCTCAAACACCGCTCTGTGGCATAGCTGCTTTGTGAAACTTGCTTTGCATCTTACCAGTGAGCTGAGCTGCTGTCTGTCAATCATTTCTGCCTGCGTATGCTGACCCGCCCACTCTCTGCTCGCTAATCACCCCAACCATAGATATCTAAAATAAGGGCTAGATGCTATATATATACAGTATACATATAAATCATGTTGTCATTCTGTACGCTGAGTTTTAGTAGCCTAAATGTTGATTTATCATACCTTGTGTGTGTGTACATTCACTGCATCTCTTTATTTTCATATGAAAGTCCATGGTTAAAGCTCTGCTCTAGAATTATAGTTATAAGTATGCATTGTCATTGCTACATCTGTGGCATTTATAACGAACCAAACCTTTAAAAATTTTGCTCTGAAACTGAGCAAGTTATGGTTATTTATAAAGTGAATGCACCATTAAAACAATGGTGGTTATGAGTGAACGAGCTAACTGTGGCAAGATGGCCGCCAACCTGGATGTTCGACCCCATTGGCCAGCAGTCTGGATCTAGCCTTTATTGTAGATATCTATGACCCCGACCCTTGCAGTTTCAGGTATTTTTCAAATTCAGCAGTGGGTGGAGTTACACAAAAAGTAAGATGTTTAGTTACACTTATTAAAGGGATGAACCAGTGC
Organism: Melanotaenia boesemani; assembly: GCF_017639745.1. NCBI lineage: Eukaryota > Metazoa > Chordata > Actinopteri > Atheriniformes > Melanotaeniidae > Melanotaenia > Melanotaenia boesemani. Next base: position 21,105,791 of record NC_055699.1, on the reverse strand, counting down.
TGTCTGTCACGATCATGGGCTGTGTGGGGGTCATGTTCGTCATTTTCTGGTTGTAGTTTTGGGTTGTGGTTCTGGTTTTTGTCATTAGTTTCTGTTTTGAGCTCATGGCTTGGGTTTTTGGTTTTTGTTAGTTTTTTCCTTGTGTGCTCTGTGCTTTTTGTTTCTGCCTTGTTAGTACACCTGGTCTAATTACTCATCCACGTCACCTGTTCCCCATTACTCCCTACGTGTATATATGTCCTTGGTTTTCAGTCACTCCTTGTCAGATCCTCGTATGTGCGCTTATGTGGTCATATGCGGTACATGTTGTATGGATTATCCCTGTCTTGTGTGGTTCCCTGCCTTGAGTTTTGGGAAATAAACCTTTCACCTGCACCAATTCTGCCTCCTGTCCTGACTGCCTGCAATTGAGTCCTCACCTCCACCACAATCCGTGACAGTAACAGACAACTTGGCAAAGAACCAAACTGAAATTGGATCTTTAGGCATCTCTGAAAAACAGGCAAGATACGATAGTTTGACAAGCAGAAAACAAGATTTTATCAGCAGCAAGGTGATTTTTAAAGAGCTGTTAGCTGAAAACTTGGCATATCTCAGCCTGGTGTACTCAAATTGCAAAAGTGAAAGACAAAAGCAGAAGAGTCAGGACAAAACAGCTATCTACAGCAGATGAACAGGATCTGAAAGTGCTGTCCTGATAAAATAGGAACAAATCCATCAAAGACCTGAACCAGGACCTGAGAGATGCGTCTGGACCTTCAGCTGATCCATCTACTGTTGGTGGAAGCCTCATCAAACATGGTCTCCATGGAAGGGAAGGGTGACTGTCAAGAAACCATTCTTGAAGGGGCAATAAGCCGAAATTCATCATTTTTAGATGAAATAAAAAATGGCTATGTGAAGAACTAGAGGTGTAACTTTGTGTGGGGTACAGCGGGACATCACACAGCGTCTCTCCGTGTTTACCGTGTAAACCCCGTGTTTACCAGTCGGTCCGGCCGCACGTTCATGTGCGTTCGTGTGAATCACCTCCTCCTCTCTCCTCTTGGAGCCCTCGGCCCTGCCTCCCTTAAAAATGCTGGAGCAAGCGAGTAATGGCAGCTCATATTTTCGAAGCAAAATGGCAGAGAGTGGAAAGAAATGTTTATCCAGGATCTGATATTACCTCTTAAACAAAACAGTGCGATCGTTGTCAAAGAGGTTGTCAGATGAAGAGAGGGACAGAACCTGGATTAACATTGGCCCTGTATTTTCAAAGCGGAGAGCACGGTGAGAGCTAAAGACACTCAGAGCTAGCTCTTCTCCTGGACAGGAAATCAACAGCATAAACATTTTAAGTTACTTCCATATGTTCCACAAAATTATTAACGTTATTTTGCTCACTGTGTTTTGCATTTTGCACGTTTGTTCGCAGACAAGGCGAGTTGGGGGTGGGGGGAAGAGGTGGAGGGAGGTGTGGCTCATGGACACACTTTGTTTTGGTCTACAGGCAGTGCACAACAGCGAACCTTGCGGCGAAACTATTTTGGTTTTTGCTCCTAGAAGGAAGAAAAACAGGGAGAAAAGGCTGAAGGGTGCCAAATGACACAAAGATGACAGAAAACAATAACAGAAAACTTGTTTAAGAAGGTTCAGATTGTATTAAAGAACAAAGCTCCTTAGAACTGGACAGACTGTTTCTGCCTTTTAAACTAGATTTATATTTACGTTAGAACATTTTCAGTAAATCACTGAAGCTATTTTCTGTCAGGATGTGGAGTTTAGCTAAACACAGTCTTGTTAACGTGCCTGCTCTGTGTTTTCTGCTTTAGGGCTGTCAGTGATTTCACAAAGATAGATTTCTTTCTGGAAGTCTACTCAGAACCAGATTACAATCACAGCAGCAGCCAATCAGAGCTCAGAGAAGAGCGAAGAATTCATCTGTTTCACAATATGCAGGATATGAAGAGATAAGACACACACACACACACACACACACACACCTGTACCTGCATGTACACAATGTCTCGTCACTTCTTCCTCTCTCACTGCAACATTCGTGTTTTTCAGGATTCTCTGATTTGCAGAGAAAAGAAATTCTAACTGAGGCAGAACTGAGCGTGTGCGCGTGTGTGTGCATGTGTGTGGGTGTGTGTGTGAGAGAAAGAGAGCGAGAGAGAGAAAGAGAATTGGGTTAGCTGTAATACAAGAGGAGATACTGACTACTCTTTAACACCACCATCACTGTTCACCATAATAACTGCCAGTCAGTCAACACTGAGGCTGTTTGTGCTCTTGTTGACAGACTGAGTCGTCCAATCAGCTGCCTGAACAGTGGACTGATGAACCCAGGCTGAACCTTCAGTCTGAATCCAAACCTATGGGCTTAATACTAACTTATAAAGATTTTGCAGTTATTAATGAATGCAAATCATTTCAGAGTTTGCATCTGTACATCAAGCTTGTCACCCTGTAAAAACAATCTGCCTGAAAAATTCAAGTTCGAAAATGTGCAGACAAGCGTTTGCATGGTTGTAAAAAAGATTTGTATTTGTGGACATAAAAATAAAGTTCTTTTGCAAAAACCCTGTTCACAGATGCAAAGCACAAAACTACATGCAAGACTCTAAAGTTGCAGTTGCGAGTTTTGTCCATGTTTTTATTCTTCTGTCTGATTGGATGGTGACAAATCAAACTGTCCAATCAGAAAGCAGACAGCTCCCCGACCTCCTGCACCGCTGCAGACTCTTAACCCTTTGATGCATTGTGTCCACTACAGTGAACACCTATTTAAAGGCTGTTTTCTATTATGTGCATGGGTGAGAATGGTTATTTCATAACTAGGACAAGAAAATGATATATGTTTATAGGATATTTATATAAATATGACAACATATAATTTTATAAACATTCTTATAGAATATCAATATATATTTAATTAAAAGTCAAATAAGGTTACAAATAAATATATGCATCACTGTACATGTCTGTAGAAGTCAAATATTGTAAGTGACAGAAAGTGGCACTGACTTTTGAATAATTCATCCACCAGAGGGTTAAAGGGGAGTAGAGTTTCAACATAGACAAAAGCCCAAGTACGTCTGTTACTAATGCAACAGTGGCTACACCGAAATCCAAGCACTGCTGAAAGTAAAGAAAGAAGAAGAGAGAGAAAAAAAAAAAAAGCCAACATTTTATCAGTCACTTTGCAGTTCCACACTTAGACTGAATCATACAATTTTGTCTGATAATGGTAGAAACTTCATCACATTAATTTTGTCACACCCAGTGTTATTTCATAAACCACTCTGGTCGCACCATCCCCCGTCTTTAAAACTGATCTACTACAGGTGAATAATTTAATACTGAGGCTGCTCAGATAAACTAGTCTGTATACATACAGCAAGCTACTGTCCACATCTGTCCTTGTCATTATAAACTACATTATTTGTTGAATAAATTACTCAATTATATTGTTTCAGATTAACATAATAGCATGCTATGATAAGTCGTGCTGTGACTGCTGTACTGAGGCTTTTGAGGAGAGTAGAGAGAGCGGAAGGAGCAGAGTGAGGCACCAGTAGCTGGTTTGGTACAGCTGAGTTGGTCAGGCTCAGTGAATTGGTTACTGATGATAGCGAACTTTTCAGCGAAGTAGGAAGCAAACATTTCTGCAGTCAGCACAGTGGGAGGCTGAGCAGGTGGTGGAGACAGAAGAGAGTTAAACACCATGAACAGTTGTGGTGTGTTGGGAGCATTGTGGATCTTGTTCTTATAAAAGGCTATCTTGGCCGCCTTTAGGCTGGATGTGAAAAGTTTAAGTTTTTGTCAGTACTCAGTGTGCTCTTTTGATTTTTGACACTTTCTTTCTGCAGCCCTGAGTCCAGCTCTGTGCTCCCTTAGAACCTCTGTGAGCCATGGACTGGGAGGGTTTTGTCTGGTTGGTTTTGACACCAGAGGACAGAGTTTGTCCAGAGAGGAGGAGAGAGAGGAGCAGAGTGTTTCTGTAGCCTCATTAACAGACAATAAGGAGAAGTCAGAGTGGGAAGGGAAGGTAGAGTAAACCTCATCAGACAGCTGTGTAGGTCTGAGGGATCTCAAGTTTCTGTGGTAGGACACCATTTTTGGAGCCGCTTGAGTGACATGAGGAAGGGAGACAGAGAATTTAACCAGGAAGTGGTCTGAGAGGTGCAGCAGGGTGACGGACAGGTCGGCTATAGAGCAGTTTCTAGTCAGTGGCAAGTCAAGAGTATTGCCAGCTTTGTGTGTTGGAGGAGTCTGTACCAGTTTGAGATTGAAAGAGTAGATGAGAGCCAATGTGAATGTTCATGTCTCCCATGACAATTAGTGGTGTGCCATCATCAGGAATGTCAGAGAGAATCATGTCTATTTCAGAGACAAACTCGTCTATATTGCCACCCGGAGGGCGGTAAATGACCAGAATGTATGCAGTGATGGGTGTAGAGACCTTTACTGCGTGACACTCAAGTGATGAGCAGTTCACCATAGGCGGAGAGAGGTGAAGTTGCACTTTTTAGAAATAAGAATGCCCGTTCCACCTCCTTGTCCAGCTGAGCGAGGTGTTTGGGTAAATTCTGCATTGACAGAATGGGCAGCTTGTGTAGCTGTGTTTTCTGGAGGGATCCAAGTTTCAGTCAGGGCTAGGGCATGAATGTTAGAGACATTTATCAATGAACTGATGAATTCTGTTTTGTTCACTACGGACTGACAGTTCCAGAGACCAAAGGTAGCTAAGGATGTGGCAGACGTGCATGCCATTGGAAAGGACAGGTTTGCGGTGTCTATGGGTTACACGTCTTGGTCGGTACCCATGTCTGACAGGGATGGGTTTGAAGCACATTGTGCGTTGATTTAGTAGTGAGGGGGTTTAAGCTTGTGCCCTTGCCCGGTGGACTCACGCAGGTAGACTTGCAGGCCTTTACCCTTTGTGGTCTTAACCCGACGTGGGCTGACACAATGGCTGACGCCTCGCTGAGGCTTCAGCGCACCGTGTGTGGTAAAGTCCTTGGAGCTGACACAGCTGAGGTCACTTTGCTTGATTGCAACCGGCTGAAACCGCCTCTATCTGCTTTGCCTGAGCAGTACACAGTGGGTGTGACCCACGTCATGGCCTCAACTGGTTGTAAAGAGAACGTGCTAACGACAGAGCCCCACACTAGTGATGTAAACAATAACCCAAAACCAAGACAGAAACTCAAGCAGTAAACTCACCTAACTGACTGTACCAACCCTGATTAAACTCTGTGCTTGTTCTTAGCTCAGTGGTCATCAAACTTTTTCTACCATGCCCCCCTCTGGGGAATAAACATTCCCAGACCCCTCCCACCCACTGAGTGTGAGTGTGAATGGTTGGTAGTCTCGTTCTGTGTTGGCCCTGCGATGGACTGGCAACCTGTCTAGGTTGTACCATGTCTGCCATCTACTAAAATGCTGGTGCTGGGCTCCAGCTCCCCCACGACCCTTAAATGAACAAAGCAGTATAGATAATGGATGTATGTGTATACATATATATATATATATATATATATATATATATATATATATAGACCAGAATGTTTCCAAGAGCCCAAGTTGTGCTACATTTTCTCAGTTCCATGCGCCCCCCCACGTCATATGGCCACGCCCCCCAGTTTGAAAACCCCTGACTTAGCTTGTCTTTTTTGTGTGTTTGTGCACTTCTATGTGAGCATATGTATGCAGTATATGATCTTGGGCAGCCTGGGTGTGTGTACAACTGCCAGGCTGACTTTTTGTCCCAGCCCGGCCCTGCTGAAACTGCATCATGATGACCAGGCTCAAGCATCTGTTTGAAGCTCTGTAGTTCAAACTGAAAGTCTGCAGCTGAAAGGTTCTTTCTAAACTCCCCTCCACTGATTCTCCTTCTTTCTTTTCATGTCATCTTTATTTACGTGACCTCACTGAAGCGGCCGATCCTGCTGAGAGGTAGAAAAACACTCTGAATGAACGAGAAGTCAAAGCAGCACCCAAACAGAGCACCGTCAGCATCCTGGTGGCGATGCAACAGGGGCTTCACAGAGCAGCGGGATGGCAGTGTTTCTCTAAGATCAAAGAGGAGATGAATAGCGATGCTCCTCAGCTGCGTTCAACCACAGATTCAGACCCTAGACCCGGTTAGGAATGTTAATCAGAAAACCAGGTTAGTTGTAAAGCGATGTAAAGTATGTAACATTTATGATGAACATCTTGCAAAGAATGGATAAAAAAGAGATCAAATCTAAGTTCTGTTGGTTAACATCCTCCAGCGAATCAGAGCTCATCAGGAGTGGAATTTAAACAAACAGAAGCTAAAATTTCATACTAACAGTAATTATTACAGAGACTTTTTTGTGCAGTGGGAGAAGATGCTCAGGTTTTGTTTCGTCGGAGCATCCAGAGCTGTTTCACCTGCAGGGGGGCACTAAAACCACAGTCCTGCTTCCATCAAGCTGAAGTTTTGAACCAGTTTTTAGTGTCAGTGAACATTTCAGATGCTCAGATCAGCTCTCTGTTCAGTTTAAGAGGAATTACCAGCTAAAGGTGTCCTGAATTAACTACCAAACACAGAGTGTTGTATGTGTCACATGCATTGTGCTTTTTAATTTTTGTTTCAGTCACATTAGTAATCATATTTATTTCTATATAACACAAAATTTAAGAGAATTTGGATTTAGTGGATTAATTCTCCACTTTAACCTCTTAAAATTCTTACATTTTCACCTTAAACTGTTTTTTATGGATAAAAGCCTTGTTGTGGACCAACTATTATACAAAACTACTTTTACTGGAACCTTGCTGACCCCCCTTTTTTTTTGTTTTGCAGTATCATCTACTACTGGAGTACCGTGTTGCTTCAAAAAATAACTGTATTTGCAACTGGTGTTAAATAAGTATTTTTTTTGTATCTACAGTTATGATTGTAGCCTGGAATGGTATACATTAACAATCACTGGTGTATAACATGTAGGTACTTAGAAAGGAACCCGAGCTAAATAAAACCAAAGAATGTGGGTGGTGATTTTAAGTAAAGTGGTCCTTACAGTAAAACAGACTGGATTATTATGATCTATTAAAGTAGCACTATGTAACTTTCTGACCTTAAAAATATGTGTTTCGGGCTCTTGGGGCCCTTTGTTCTGCTCACCCTGGATGGCCGATACCCAGCGTGGTCGACAGGTTTGGCGGCTTGACCCCCGCCAGGGCTGTGGGGGGCTCTGACTGGGGCCTTCCTCTGCCGCCTTCTGGGCGGATGTGTGGTTGTCTTTGTGGTGTGGTGATTGGGATTCGTGCACTGGAATAGCTTCTGATCAACCAGGCCTCAGGGCCACCCGGGTCTTCCTCTGGCCTTTGCAGAGATGTTGCATTTGCAGGATGACACTTATTTTTGATCACTCTTCATTCCTCATGTTATGCATGTTGACTCAGTCACAGTTTCCTATGGGTTTATATACTCAGAGCTACTTTTGTTTATTTTTTTGTCTGTGTGTGTTTCTGATACTTTGTTTTTTGTTGTGACAAGTCAACATCCCATCAACAGTGTCAACATTTAACTTATCAACTTGCTCATTTTTTAAACTACTTATAAAACGTTCAAGACTAATTGAATGAAAACACAGAAGAGTCACTTTGGATTGATATTTCTAAACATTTTTTTTTACCAAAATATATAAAACTTAAAGTTAAACAGCTACAAGACTAAAATGTTTCAGTAGTAATCAGTAATACATCAAATTGATCATTTTCTTTCTGTTACTTTGCATGTGTAAAAAAAGGCTTAACTTCCTCCACCACTCCCGGTCATACAGAGTGGAGCGTCTTTTTCTAATAAACAATCTTTGGCAGAAACCAGCCTGCAGGAGTCTCTCTTTGGCTGTTTGGTTACCTTAAGTGATGCAACCTGAAAGTGCTGTTTGACAAGAAATCAGTGTCTTAAAGGTGCTTTGCGTGTAAATTCAGTTAGTTGTTAAAGATGTTTTAATCTGAGTTGCTGCTCCGTAACATCACTGCTCTGTGTGTTTGTACTCAGATGAAATGTCTTTTATGTCTGGTCGCTGTTTTCAGAGTCCTATTCTGTAGTATGGCATGAAAGCAGCATTTTGATCCATTTGTGTCGTGACAGGGTGTTTAATGGAGCAGAAAAAGATCTCAGAGAAAACAAATTACCTCTGAGCTATAAAGTGTTGCACTCAGAGAAGTTTACTGAAATCAATGACTTCACTGTTTGACCTGCTGTCTCCTTGCCTCCAGCTGAAATCAAAAATATTCACTCAGTTGAGATCCATGGCAGCTTTTCATTTTTCCACTATGTCAATACAATTTTAAACTGTAGTTAAGAGCTTTTATTGATTTATTTGGAAATGGCAGCAGAAAACAAGCAGTGGTAGAAAAACAAGCAGAAGACTGAACTGATTTGCCGGCTGCCAGCGGAAACATAGAATAGAGAAGAATAGAAAGTTTACAATGAAATGCATTCACACTGATGGCAGAAGCTGCCATGAAAGACGTTAACCAAGACCCATCAGGAGCAATTTTGGGGTTTGGTGTCTTGCTCAGGGACACCTCAACGTGAGCTCCATCGGCCGAGGATCGAACCATCAAGGCACTTCAGCCCTCTGGCCTTCATCAGGGTGTCAAAAAAGAGGGGTCCTTTGACTCCCTGACAAAGGCCAGAGGGCTGATATTTGTTGGTGTTTTTAAAGGTCACAATGAGTATACCACAGTAATAAAGGAATTTCAGTTACACACTTCCTCTGAAAATGGTCAAGCACTGGACTGGAAACCAGCAGGTTTGCTCTCAGATGTTTTAACTAAGGTTAAAAACTTTTCCAACTGAAGCTGCCTCTTATTTTAGATTCTTTTCTTGGCACCTGTTTCTGGTCTGATCTACATGATATGTTGTCAATGACTGTATTGAACATAATTTTAGGTAAGGAACTCAACATTTGTGTTCACATCATTCAGATGGAGAACAGAATGATAGAAATAGAAAAAAAAAAAAAAATAATACACACACACACACATATATATATATATATATATATATATATATATATATATATATATATATATATATATATATATAGCAGTTTTTCAGGGCTAAATCCAAAACTTTGACAAGTTTAAACAGACAAAACTGGTTCTGGTGATGCTGTTGTGTTCAGTTACTGATCTGTAGGCACTTCAGAGCATTTAAATAGGGATGTTTTTAAGGCTCAACAAGCTGTAGAGACAGAACAGAAACTGGAAAGCTGGTAGAGACATCCAGGATCTGAACACTGAAGCAGATTCAGCATCCAGGTTATGTTTGAGTGATCTGGTTTAACTGCAGTAACCCAAACTGTGGAGATCTGACTAGGCGATGACACTTGTTACTGACTTCTTTCTCTGGATTTGATAACATTCGTGTAAAAAGGCATAGCTTACCACAGCTGACCAATCACAATCATATATTCCTGGCAGGCTGAACACAGCTGCATCACAAGTAGAAAAGATAAGACAAAGTGCTTCATAAGCTGATTAATATTGCTGCCTCATCTTTAAAGCATGATTTATGTGTGCTTTATTAAATGAGCATGTTGCAGGTGTATGCCTGAAGCCTGCATTATGTCTGATACAATGCATGTTTAAAAACATCTCTGTGGCCAATAAAGAACAAACAAAAAAACCAATCAAAGCAGTCGGTGGATTTATTTTAAAAGTCCAAGTTCATCTTCAGTTATCAGACTGAACGTGGGAGAAGACGGCAGGAAACTCTCTCTAGTTTGCTGATGGTTTTAAAAAATAAAAAGAATGAAGGTCAGTTCCAGATCTTTCTGCAGGAACAAGCTTTAGCAGAACAGTGACCTTTCCTCTCCATATCACACACACACGCCTCAGGAATGTCTCAACCAGCTGAGAATCTGTCGTCTCGTTGAAGACGGACTCAGCAGGTTTGAGCTTAGCTGAGTCTGAACTGACACAGAAAGATTAAATCTGATCTCATCAGCTGCTCAGTCACAAAGTGGAGTCACATGATGCGAGTAAACAAATATGTGCGTCTGGAAAAAGTTTACAACCCCTGCTGAACTTCTCTGTGATCAGGACCAAGCATTAGGAACTACCTGCTCCACACATGCAGCAGGAACCTTTATTTCTTCATTTCACTGGGATAAAATAAAAGAGCAGTCTGTGTGAGATCACACACTCTGCCAGAAAAGAAACATTCCAACAAACAGAAAACTCTCCTAAACTAACTTTTTCTCAATCGTAATGATATCAGCAAATCTGCTCCGTGCACATGTCTGCATGCACGCTCAGGTTTGTGTTCCGGTGTGTTTCTGTGTGTGTGTCCTGCCTGCAGCAGTGTTTGCAGGTCAGAGCGAGACTGTGCTTGTTTCTCAGTCTGAAACTGCTTCACTTTCACTCCAAAACTGCTGAAGGAAAATTCCACAAACTAGTTCTTCCTCTCTGACGGTTAACGGTGGATGGACAGTGAAGGCAGCACGAGTCCGCTGCTGTCTGATGATGCTGCTGCAGTTCGTCTGAAAACGCAGATATTCGTTCTGTCATACGTACAGCTGGCAGGAAGCTGTGCAGGCGCCACAGACATGAGACATGAAAGATAAAAATCGATTAACCACATTTCTGACTGACTGATGAACATTTCCCTTCACTGGAAGACAAAGAACCAATAACATGTTGTTTTGCTCCAGATGTGTACAGGATAACATCATGTTTTGGTTTTAGTGAGGGTTTTACTGATACAATCATTAATACACACTAATTAAAATGCACACAAACAGAAGGATGTGGTGTGTTTAAATAAAGTTTTCATTTCTACTCGTGCGCTGCAGTCCTACACTTTTTAAGACATTTTCCAAACACCTGCAAAATCTACTGCAAATTTTCCAGATTGTTCTCTAACTAGAGTTTACAAAAATGATCTTTGATCTTTAAACACCTCTCACGTGGTTGGATAATAGCACAGCAACTTAGATAACCTGGCTAGTTAAGTTTAGATGCAAATCAAAAATAACTTTTTTAAGCCAGTCAAGATGATGCTACCAAATAAACGAAATATTTTGATGACCTTAATCTGAATGAGGTCATATTCAAAGGACGCAATGATCCCTTTAAGATATGAGGATTATTATGCAGACATTACGGCTGCATTTATAAATTAAAAAATAATTAAAGAGGGTAGTAAATTTGAAATTTGATGCTACACAAAAACTTAAAGTGCAGCAAAATAAATTTTTGACTCATTTTTAACATAAAAATATCCTTGCTATTCAATATTTGTTATGTGGGAAATAACTGATTTTGTGTGTATTTTTTCATAAATAACAACAGTGACGTCAAGTAATCGAGCAGACATTTAATTTTTCAATGTTTAGAAGTTTTTAGAAGTGCTGAAGTTATTCAAGGGATTTATGCTGAAATAAAAACAGGAAAACATTTATGTGTAACGTTTTACAGCAGTTTCTTTGGAAGGGGAAGTTTTTGTCCTTAATGACATAGTTAATTAAACTGATGGCTGAGGGTTACAAACATTACAGAGAGATTACAAAGACATTTGGACTTGAAACAGGACAGATGTGTTAATGAGGGCAGCGTTCCAGTTAGAGGACGCTCTGATTTCTATTCCTACAACTAACCAGCACAGAGGTGGAACGCAGTCTTCATTAACACACCTGCACCAGCCCTCCAGATGCCTTTGCAATCTTTTTGTGCATATTGATATTGCAATAATATTACAATTTTCTTTCTTACTTTCTTTTTTCTAATGACCATTTATTGTTGAATGCATGCACTGTTTGGTGGTACAAGAATTGTCCTTCAAGGGAATTAATAAACCTGATCTCATCTAAGATATTAACAAAATATTCTTGCCAACAGTTCTCTTCACTAAAGGAAAATCATGTAATATTTGTTTAGATTGAGAAAAAAGTTATGATTCCATATTTTCCAGGGAACTGAACCAATCAAATTTAATTCATTTAATTCACTTTTATTAGCACTTATTATAAAGGAGAATGATAATAACTTCCAGTATGGACAGTGTGAAATGCAAAACTCAGGACTAAAAACTTTAGAAGTGCTCCTTACAAATCACACTACCAAAGAAGTTTCCTGGATTAGCCCTTATTGAAATTCAGAAGTAGTGAGTTTCCAGTAAACACTGGAAGCAGCATAAGCTCCAGCAGCTCGTGCAGATCAATATGTGGGGAAAAAAGGAGAAAGAACTGTTGAATTGAGAAAGAAAGCTGAATAATGCTCTGAGTTCAGAGGCATGTGGACATTATGAAGGCTTTGCAGACGCAGGTCCTTCATCAGGATATGCAACTGGAGCATTATTGCAATAGCTTCCATAGGATTTATGTTGAATTGATTTTTTTAAAAATATGTTATATATTCAGAATGTTGCTTTGCATGTAAGTGGAGCCACTTCAGGACTCCTGTAAACAACCATGAACATGTAAATGCTGTCCAGCTGCAGGTATCTGCTGCAGGTTGCAGGTGTGAAAACAGATAACTGGCATCCAGCTGCAGCTCTGCATGACAGCGGGTTGTCATGGGCAGCTTCCCTGTTTCAAACACAAAGTTTGCATGTAGCAATGCAGAGACCAGGTTGGCCGAACTGCATGTGTAATCCTGTGAACATTTTCTGAGCTAGTATTGGCATTCTTCACATTCCAGCACTGAAAATCCCACAAGCTGCATAGGACTTCTGTTAACTGTCACTGCTGAGAAAGACACCAAACACTGGCTTCAAGACCAGCCTGCAGCCCACCTGCTGCTCCCCATTTCACCACACGGCGCTTGATATCTGAATGAAGACAAAAACTCAGAGAATTTCAGCTTTTTATGGCAACAAAATGTTTGTTTAATTCCACTTTTCTAACTGGTATTTTTTTTTATGAAAATGACGTCAATGAGACATAAAATCGAGATACTAAAGAAATAGACAGCCACAAAAACACAAAATGTGACCCGAAACTGAAGCACAATCTGACCTTAAAGAAACACAAAAGGACAGAATGGATAAGCCCCGCCTCCTCCTAACCAGCCAATCAAAACTCCAAAAATCAGCTGGAACTCACAGATCTTAGTCAGTTCCAGTGTGTTTTCAGTGGGGTCGATTATTCTTTGTAAAGTTTCCGTTTATTATGCTAATGCCATCGCTATGGTTACCACGGGACTCCAACTTTTTTGTGTTTTTTTGTCCGTGTACAGATTCAGTCAACTGCCTCCAAAGAAGCACAAACAAAGACAAGCACACACACTGCCATGGTCTTTTTACAAAGTCAAACTCAATGGAAACAAGGCTGACACACACACATGTACGCACACACGCAACCACAGGATTATTAAGAGCCTTGAATGTCTTATCTCTCAGCTCCGAGCCCACACTCAGTGCAGTCACAACAGTTGATGTTGATGATATACTGCAGATGAATCTCAGGTTCATGAACACAACAAACATCCGGCAGACTCTCAGCTCACACTCTCAAACACTCCACCGTCATGTTCAATGACCAATCAAGAAAAGCAGCTGAATATGATGATTACCGTCTCTGCAGACCAATCAGAGGCGGGTTGTGTCATCAAAGAGAAATATGTTTTAATTTTTTAGAAGTGACATTATACTTTCTCAATGACAAAATGGCCTATAGCTCAGTGTGCATTAAGCAATGTGTTACCACGGCAACAGCACTGATGCAAGTACACCTTAATGATGTATAATAATGATATCTAACACCATGCAACAGATGAAACAGCTACTTGCGATGTGAAGATACAGCTGTGTACTCATGTTTTTACCCCGATGTGCAGACAGTTCCTGCTCTAAGGTCTTTGATTTCAAGTCCAGGATGGCTGTGTGTATGTGCTGTACTGAGGATGTGTGTATGTGCACTTTCATAGCTGACTTTTTTTCATGCTAAATAACATCCCTTCTTGTTCCATGGCCATATAAGTCAGTTTTTACCTACATAAGTAGAGATTGGTACTGTAATTTGGTTGAGCTTTAATTTAGGTTTTGTTTTCAGTTTTTTGGCTGTAGTGAGACTTTCACTCGTCTCCTGAAAGTGTGCGACATTTAAGGAGTCTAAAATCTGGATCCTCCTCTGCAATGTCTGCAATATCTTTTTACCTGGAAACATCATTAAGGATATTGTTATCCAGAAGGTTTAATCACCAATAGCTACAGTTATGCTTTCATATGTTTGTTACTGGTGCTGTTTGTGTTTTCACAATTTTCCTTCCTGTTGGTGCTCTTGATGATGCTCTGCTTTGTTTTCTGGTTAGGGACCACCGAAATGTTCTCCTGTTTGTCCTAAAGCTTCCCCCTTTGGTAATTTTCATGAACTATGTAAACCTCCCAGTGGACCTCAGCTTCTTTAGAAGCAAAGACCTTCTAAACCTCTGTGGCATCCTTAAGGATCTGTAACCCCCTGAGGAATCTGTGTCCTTATCCCTTCACATGCTGCCCTTTAGAAGCATTCTGCAACCCTTTCAGTAACTTTAAACCTATTTTCAGAGTTCTTATTAAACCTCCCTGAAGACGTCTAAACGCTAATAACCCAACACTTTCAAAGCTCTAAACGGATTCTGGAGATTCTGTGAGATATCAGGAACCTGAAGACTTTTTGCATACTATTATAAAGCACCACCAGAGACTCCTAAACAACCTCCTAAAGTACACAGAGATTCTTCCAAACACCTCCATGAACATCCCAGGCTTGTGAAAGACTTAAGGCACATTTTAAGAACATGAAATATCTTTAGTCATTTTGAGAATCTCCTCTTCATGTGTAACCTTACAACCTCTTCAAGTCCTTCTAAAGCGTCTAAATGACTTTTTCCACCCCTGAAACACTTCTACATCCTCATAATCTGAAAAAAAAACTCCTAAAAATCTTTGACTATCACCATTTCAAGGTCTATGTAACCTTTCAAATACTTCCACAAGACCCTTAAGGACCATACAGTCAGTTATTCTACACAAGGTCAAAATAATCCCAACTGAACAGCTTCTTTTTAAGTATTACTAACATTTCATCCCAACAAACTGAGGAGAAACTGAACCCTCAGCTTTGACCTGCAGATGCTGTTTTTTGACTGCTAACCAGTGTAACAACACAACAGTCTATTCAAAACGGGGAAAGTCACACAAACATACTCAGTTATGGAAATGCTTCTCATAATCAAATACTTGTCAAGACAAAGAGTGAATGCAGTCAGCTGTTTTTAGTTAGAACTGAAAAACAATCACACACACACACACACACACACACACACACACACACACACACACACACTGATAACAGTCTGGCCAGCTGAGCTCAGCAATTCCTCTTGTCACTTATTCCCTTTCTTTTTAGTACAAAACTCGTATTTAAGCCTGATTAGTTTGAGATTCACTCAAATGGCATAATTCACTCATCGCTCTTAATTCCCAGGTTTGCACGAATTTTTTTATTTATTCCAGCTGACAAAACAAGCAAAACACTGTTCAGGAATGACAGAAGCAACAAAAACTATCAGGAACATCAGTCGTCGCTTCTGCAAGTTGCTTTGGATGAAAGTAACTGTTAAATGGATTTACAGTAATCCAAACCGACTCAGCTAACAGGACAAGTGACCCGAAACTGAATGAACCCCCACCTGAGGTGTCCATGATCTCACGAAGACAAAAACACGGACTTCCACCATCTTAGCCTGGTGGTTTTAATCTTATGGCTGATCTGTGTCAATCCCACTGTGCTTTTAATGTTGTTGCACCTAATCAATACAACAATCAGGCTGATATTTTCTCATTTCTTCACTTTACAAAGATAATTTTTACAGAGTGAGATCAGAAAAAAACAAGGAAAATCCATCAAGCAGAAAATCCATTCACCAACTGATGTTCTTGAGTTTTATTTATATTTCATACTGGGCTTGCAATAAAGATATTAATGGAAAACGTACAATCATCAATATCAGTATTGATGAAAAAGTGCCATAAACTAAAGGCATTGAATCCACAGGAAAAAAAATGGTATCGCTAGCATCTCTAGCTTGAACAGGGACGAGGACTGTGTAACACAAAGTAAATACAGCAACTATTTCCCATGAAAATTAGATGAACTGAATGATACTCACATGAATTACATTGTTTGCATGCAGTCCTTAAAAAAACTAAACTAATAAAACCCCAATAAATACAAATGAAAATACTTAATTTATTCACTAACACATGTTTATTATACAATAACTATGTTGTCCTGCAGGTTTTATTCTAGCTAGTTACGCTTTCATTTACTTTCTGCAGTTGCTGTAGTTTCTGTTCTGTTTTCTCTGTGTTCCTGTAGGTGCTCCTGATGATTCTCCACTTTGAATATTACAGAGGCCATAAATGTTTTTTTCTTTTGTGTTTCTAGGAGCTGGTGTTTGGTTTTCCTGTTTGAGTTGGTTTTTAAGTTTTTGGTATTGTTTTCTGTATCTTTTGCATCATTATCTTCTTTTCAGGTTTTCAATCCCTCACTTTTTGTTCTCTTAACATTTTCTCATTTATTCCAGCAGACAATACAAGCAGGAATAAATATATAATTTAATAATTCATGAGCCATTATTGCATTATTATAAGTCATCTAAGTCATATTTTAAGGTTTTATAGGCAATGATGCACAATAAATCAGCAATATTAGGAGGGTAAAGTTAGCCTGATATAACAATTTAGCCAAATTAAGGCAGTTGTGCTATGAGGCTAACTATATAAAGAACAATGAGGAAGTATCAACCTTTACATTTCTAAAGCTCCTCTTGGCAACCTCACCATCAATCTGCTGCCATGATGCTGAATAAGACAAGGTAAAAAAAACAACCTGTAAAACACAGCAGTGACCACACCCAGCAAAATATTTTCCAGATATATTTAAAATACTCTAAGCTTGAGCTAAAAAGTCTGATTCCTACTGACCTTCTCTGTGTTCTGGTTGTTTTTCCTAAATACAAGCTGATGAGAAAACATGGAGGATATGATGACAGCAGGGAGTTATCATGACACCTAACACCGTCAAACACTGCTTGTGAATAAAAACTTTCTGATGGACTCCACCCACGGTGTGAACTTGCCTCCTCTCTGAGGTTAATGCTCCCAGTGGGACACTTTCTGATTTCTTTATCATTCTGTAATTGAGTCTTTTATTATATTGTCAAAGCCTGAATATATTAAATCTACAAATAACAGTCGCAAACAAAATGGAGTCAACATCTGGCTGCATGTCATAAAAAATTATGTGTTCAGTTCATTTAAAAGTTTGATTTTTTTTTATTATAATGTTTAACAGTAATTACTGTTGCTCACCAACACACAAACCATTCATAATTTCTAAATTAGACTAAAGTAAAAACTCCAAATGATACTGAATGCAGAGCCATTTGGGAGCCGGAAGAGCCGGCATTCAAGGGACCCAAACTAAAAGAGACAAATATTTGAAAAGAAACAAACCTCAAATAAAAGATATTTATCTTTTAATATTTTAGATTTTAACAACGTTGCATTTATTTTTTGTTTAAGTTAAAACGTAACCCATCCATTCATTTATATATCTATCTATATATCCATCCACATGCATCCATTTAATCCAGTTAAGGGTCACAGAATAAAAATAAGTGATAATGTTTATTATTAAAAGTATATTTTTGTTTGGACACTATTCGTCCTCTTTGACAGACGTGGTCAGGAAATCTGCAGGACTCACTTGCTGAGACTTCTCACTCCGACAGATAATTCTGTTTTTAATAGTGAATCTGTTGTAACATCGTCCTCCCCTCAGATAAAATCTGTCACCTACAACTAAGATGTTTAGTTGATTCATTTAATGTATTTTTCCACAAAAGTCTTCAAAACTGCATTTTCCTGCCTCTTGTAATTATGTCATGATATCTATTTCTATTATATCCATCTATTATTTTTCTATCTGACCTCTGTTTGACTCAGACACTTTATAAACCATCATCAGTGGAAGTAAAGGCTGCAGCCTGGCTGAGATTCCTGGTGGGACCTCTATGATTTTTCAGCCGGGAGACACGTGCTGTTTCACAACAGGCAGAGAGGAAATAAGGCGATGGAGGATCTCAGCTCAAAGCTCCTTTCCATCATCAAATCCTGACAGCAGTGTGAGGTTTTCATTAGCAGCATCATTGATAATCTGAATTTATCTTGTCATGATATGATTTTTCAAGAAACAGCTTTTTTGTTTTGTCTCACTTCTATATGATCTTTGATTTAAAAAAAAATAGTTTAATAATCTCCCAGTCATCTGTGTGGGGATGTCCTCATCAGCAGGAGGAAGCTGAACATGAGCTTCACCTGGGATCAAATCTTCTGAAGAGGAAACTTTTCTGTCTGAAATCTACGGGACACCTGGAACAGTATAGCGGAGGTAAAATCGTTACCTCGCTCATTAAAGCGGTAGAACCAGCTCATTTCCAACTTTCGTCACAAAGTTTCAACTCTCCGCGTGCCAGTTCCCTCCTTCCCACCCGCCCTCCGGAGCTCTCACCCCGGGCGCAGTCCTACCTCCCCCGCCGGGACTGGTGCAGCAGCAGCGGCCGAACAGCAGCAGCAGCAGCGCCGCGGCTCCTCCGGACGCAAACTTCATGTTTCTTTAGGTCAGATCCTCCCGGTGAATGTTGTGCTGTTTGCGGACAGACGGATTCTCCATTAATCGCAGCCGCAGAGCTTCGGAGGTGTTCCTGGGCCGAAGCTGAATGACGGGTCTGAGCGCATTCAGGACTCCAAAGGCAGCTCCACACCTCCTCCTCCTCCTCCTCCTCCCTTCCACACTCTTCGTTCCCTGCTTCCACTTCAGTTGGTTTCATTGACATGACGTGGAAATCAATATATGTCTGAACACGTGGACAGAGAAAGTGTGTTTAATGTTTCTATGAATGTGGAAAACAACCAAACAAAGAAAAACAGAAGCACAGAAATGAACCAGGTTGTTCTGGGAAAACACAAGATGAATAAAACAAAACTAAAGCATAAAATAATAACATCTGATAATAAGTATAGTCCTCACTTCTTCACTGTGAGGTTATCTCTACAAATACACACAAATACAGCAGAAAAAAAAACATTTAAACCAAAACGTCCTCGTGTGTGTGTGTTTTTCACTTTTGAAATACAATTATTTAGGCTCTATGATTATATTCAGCGAATTTGGACTAAATTAAATTGAATAAACCTCAGTGAAGAAATGAACGCTGGACGCTGCTCTCTGGGGCCCCCTAGTGGTCATGAGGCATCGACAACCAGCATGAGAAGTTCCTGAATCTTCGTCCCCCCCGGCAGAATTTTCTTATTATTTTAAACTAAATTAATTTAAAAATAATCTGAAATCAATCTAAACAAATTATCAATCTTTAGATTCCAATTTAAATTTTTAAAAGTCAACCTTCAAATATTCCTGATTTTGTGGTATCTCATGGGAAGAAATGAAGGCAGTTATAATGTAGGCAAGGAAAAGATGGGTTTTTATCTATATTTTTACTAGTTTAATCAATGTCCCAACTTAATATCTCATTAAGCTGGATTTTCTTTACCACAGGGCTTTAAGATTTGTTACAGTTCTCAGATCTTTAACTAACAGTTCTGTCTCGTATTCTAGTGTGGTGTGGCCTTTTTTAAAATTAGACGTTGGGACATTGGTACTTTTTAATGTAGGCATACAGGCTATTCTTCCTTCCTATTTGCAAATATATAACATAGAAATTAACTTGCAGCTATGATCTTCGATCATGTTTGCTATCGATCCCTAAGGTCAGGGCTGAGCTAGGAAGGAAAGATTTTATGTATTCTACCCCTTGTTGCCTGAAACAGGCTGCAAAATAACCTGAGCTTACACAGTTAGGTGTAGTTATTTGAATGCTTGTTTAATTAGTCTTTTACTGTTTGTTCGTGTTACCTATAGTGCTATATTTGTTTTGTTTTTATTGTTTAATGTTTATTTCAGCAAGTCCTTATTTCTGTTATTACAGTCATTTTTATGTTGTTTTGGTGTAATTTAGCTTTTACTTGTGCTGTCATCACCATTGTAAAAGAGGTTCTACCACCATTGATTTGTATCCCTGGTAAAATACAGGTTATATAAAATAAATAAAAATAGATTTTTAATCCATTTTTAAATAAAAAAAAAAGAAAATAAAGAATTAACATGAAAAGTTATGTTTTGCAGCAAATGCTAAAATATAGCTAGCTAGCTAAATCCAAACCCAAATCATCCAGATGCTGTCCGGACTGCTCCACTTAGGCTGTGTGATTTATTTCTTTTTTATTTAGTTTTTCTAACTTTTGTTATCCCAGGTTAACTCAAGCAGGATAACTTATGACTGCAGCACATTTGTGGACTTTGGGAAACATGCTACAAACAAGTTTTCAGACTTATTTCACAGGGCCCAGGAGTGGTCGGCGGAAATCCGGTGCCTGGTATATTATTGTGGTATTTATTAAATGTAACAGGTGTAATGTATGTCTGCATTAGCCAATTGTATTGTAACAATTTTACTCTGGTGTTAGTGGACAATCTCTGAGATTTTTTTTACATATTGATTTCCATTCATCTTCAGTAATTATTTCATTTAAATCTCTGCACCATATTTGAAGTCTACTTTTTAAAGTTTCACCAGAGCCTCGTACTAACCAGCTGTACCAGCATGAAATCAAGTCCTTGTTTTTAGGAGCTTTTGTTACCATTTTCTCAAGAGGTGAATGTTCGAGAAGTTGATTTGTCTGTTTTGCGTTGTATAAAAGTTCGTACCTGCAGGAGCTTAAAGAATTTTTTAGGGGGAATGTCATACTTTAAAGTTAATTCCTCAAATGTCATTAAAGTGTTATTCTTGTAAAGGTCTTCTAATTGACAATTCCTTTATCAGCCCATATTTTAAACCCTCCATCCAACTTGCCCGATAAGAAAAAATTATTACCCCATATCGGAATATACCGTGATATTGGCTTACTAATTTTCTTGTATTTTATTACTTCATACCAAACATTTATCATATTAAGAACCACAGGATGATGAGCATGTTTCCTTAAACATTTATACTCAGCTGAATATACAAACGTGGACAGAATTGTTGGTACCCTTCGGTTAATGAAAGAAAAACTCACAATGGTCACAGAAATAACTTGAATCTGACAAAAGTAATAATAAATAAAAATTCTATGAAATTTAACCAATGAAAGTCAGACATTACTTTTCAACCGTGCTTCAACAGAATTATTTAAAAAAATAAACTCATGAAACAGGCCTGGACAAAAATTATGGTGCCCTCTAGAAAAGACTGAAAATAATGTGACCAAAGGGACGTGTTAAGGCACATCAGCTCTATGTTTACAGATGGAAAAATGAAGCATATGAAGAAAAGAACACTGTCCCTACTGTGAAACATGGAGGAGGCTCTGTTATTTTCTGCGGCTGCTTTGCTGCATCTGGGACAAGGTGTCTTGAATCTGTGCAGGTACAATGAAATCTCAAGACTATCAAGGGATTCTAGAGAGAATGTGCTGGCCAGTGTCAGAAAGCTTGGTCTCAGTCGCAGGTCATGGGTCTTACAACAGGACAATGACCCAAAACACAGCTAAAAACACCCAAGAATGGCTAAGAGGAAAACATTGGACTATTCTAAAGTGGTCTTCTATGAGCCCCGACCTAAATCCTCTTGAGCATCTTTGGAAGGAGCTGAAACATGCCGTCTGGAAAAGACACCCTTCAAACCTGAGACAACTGGAGCAGTTTGCTTATGAGGAGTGGGCCAAAATACCTGCTGAGAGGTGCAGAAGTCTCACTGACAGTTACAGGAATTGTTAGATTGCAGTGATTGCCTCAAAAGGTTGTGCAACAAAATGTTAAGTCAAGGGCACCGTCATTTTTGTCCTGGCCTGTTTCATGAGTTTATTTTTTTAAATAATTCTGTTGAAACCTGGTTGCAAAGCAATGTCTGACTTTCATTGGTTAAATTTCATGGAATTTTTATTTATTTTTACTTTTGCCAGATTCAAGTTATTTCTGTGACCATTGTGAGTTTTTCTTTTATTAACCGAATGGTACCAACAATTTTGTCCACGTCTGTATGTATAAGTGCAATGGTATTTTAATGCCTGATTCCATACTGGTCCACACTGGTTTATTTCCTGTAAAAAAAAAGTAGTACATTATTGTTCTTAACTGTATTGCCATGTAGTACCAATGAAGACTTTGGCATTTTAATTCCACTGCATAAAATGGTAAGTACAACAAAAATAATCTGACTCTAGGACTTCTTTTATTCCATATAAATTATAAATAATTTTCCTAAACATATCCAAAGGTGGTGCTAATGGAATATTTTTAAATAAATAAATAAATGTAGGCAATACATTCATCTTCAAGGTGTTAATCCTCCCTATAAGGGAGATCGGTAAGGTAATCCATCTGTCAGTATTCTTATGTGCTAAATCTATTACAGTTTCATATTTTTTTGGGAAATTTCTTTTCAAATTTTGATTTTATCTTTATCCCCAGCTACATAAAGTCAGCTGAGATGTTAAAATCATATAGAAGACTTGAGTTTTTTGTGTATTTACTTTATATCCAGAAATAATCCCAAAATGTTTTAATCAAAATCCATAATTGCTGGTATTGAGGATTTTAGTTGTTTTATAAACAGAATTACAACATCTGTGAAAAGAACTATTTTATGATCCTCACTACCGCCTCTAACACCATATATGTGTCTTCTTGACCTAATTTCCATAGCAGAAAGCTCAATAGCCAAAATGAACCACAGTGGTGATAATGGTGATCCTTGAGGACATCCTCTTGCAATTTTAAATGGCTCAGATACAACATCACTTATAAAGACCTCAGCAACTGGATCATGATGTAATAATTTGACCCATTTAATGAAATTCTTTCCAAACCCATATTGAGCAATAACATCAAAAACGTATCTACACTCAATTCAGTCACATACCTTCTCCATGAGAGGAGTGCTGTATTCGGTCAACTGCAACACTTTCTGCCTCACGGAAACATGGCTCAGTCCTCTGCTGCCGGACCGAGCCACATCTCCGTCAGAATCCTCTGTTTTCTGCAAGGACAGAATGGAGGAAAGTCTAAAGGTGGAAGAGTTTGTTTTATGGTGAACAACAACTGTTGTAACCCCCAAAACACCAAAAGCTTGTGCTCACCAGGGATCTCATTTATCAAGCTGCCCTAGAAACAAAAACTGCCGTACGGCAATCACAATCAACTTTCGGGATTTATAAAAGCCAACTTGATGGGAAAATGTTCCTACCTTCACAGCAACTCTGACCCTCTCCTATGCACAAAATCTAGAAAAATGGGAAACGGCGACACCAACGGTACAGAATGAAACCAAGGAAATGATGTGAAATGTGTGACATTTGTGCACAATCCACTATTCCCTTTCACACATGTTAGATATTAAAGCTGTTTGCAGAAATGAATAAAGATGCACATTTGATATTAATTCTAAGAGTGCACGCTCTGAAAAACACAAGACTTGTTTGATTTCTATTTTCAGAGGTTTTTTGAAAGCCTCAGCTTAATCACAGATGTTCTCCTGGGAAGACGCTCTACTCTGCCTCTGTGTTAAGCCTGGTAGACACATAAGGATTTTTTTAATCTTATGAGGTTTTTTTTCAATTCAAGATATCGGGTCAAAAATATTGAACATGTTTCGTATTTCCAATTCTCGGCTACCGCCCATTTCGGAGCCGATTATCGGGACAAATCTGCTCGTAACACACCTCAGACCAAATTATAAATGTACAGAAAAATCTTGTTAGACTCAAGATAACTGGGCATTTGCCGTCCTTGGTCGGGGAGGGGCAAAATTGGGACAAAAACAGTCCGATAATCGTTATGTGTACTGGGCTTAAGCAGAGGTACAGAGACAGAGTGGAGTCACAGCCTGGGGCAGGGACTGCAAACTATAATGGACTACAGGAGGAGAGCCCCCGCTCTAGTGAGGACCTGAATAGTTTTTCTGCACAGTTTGAGGCTGGTGCTAGCTCCGCTGGCGTTAGCGGGCTAAGAGCTGCAGTTAGGACTCCTTCTGCCAGAGTGGTGCATGCTCTCACCCTGACAGAACATGACTTGAGGAGAACACTGAGGAGAGTGAGCTGCAGGAAGGCAACAGGACCTGATTGGGTGCTTAAGTCCTGTTAAGACCTCAAGACCTGCTAGCTCCTGTCTTCACCATGTTGTTCAACCTTTCTCTGAGTCATTCTGTGGTCCCTGCCTGCTTTAAAAGAGCCATAATCCTCCCTGTGCCAAAAAATGCCTCTACAGCCAGCCTTAATGACTACTACCCTCACCTCTGAGCTCTGACTGGCCAAACAGATCCACAGACAACACCATCTCCCAGGTACTGCACACCACCCTAGCCCACCTGGACAAGCACACAGGGGACTATATCAGGATGCTGTTAATTGACTTTAGTCTGAGGCTGAACTCCACCCTGTGTGCTTGGATCCTGGACTTCCTGTCAAACTCAACTCAGGTGATGCTGGTGGGCAGGCACACCTCCAGCCCCCAAATCCTCAACCCTAGATCTCCACAGGGCTGCATCCTCAGCCCTCCGTGTAGCCATGACTGTGTAGCAATGGACAGATCCAACACAACAATGCATCAACTGCATCAACAACAGTGATGAGCGGGCGTATACAGGGGAGGTGGAGAAACTGGCAGAGTGGTGCCATGCTAACAACCTCTCGGTAAATGTAGACAAAACTAAGGAGATGATTATTGACTATGGGAGGAGACCACAGAGGAAATACACCCCTATGAGAAATAATGGGAGTCTGGTGGAGATGCTGTAGTTTCAAGCACCTGGGTGTGCACATCACGACCTATGCTGGACTCTGCACATAGACAACCAGGTGAAGAAGGAGAGGCAGCACTTTTTCACCTCAGACAGCTGAGGAAGTTCAGAGTCTCTCTGAAAATCATTAAGGATGTTTTTCGCTGGAGTGGTGGAGAGTGTTCTGACTAGTAACATCACCCAGCTGTACAGGAACAGTACTGGTTGTGACTGTAGGGCCCTGCAGAGGGTGCTGAAGTCAATAGAGCATACCATGGATACAACACTCCCACCCTCCAGGATATCCTCATGAGGAGAACAACAGCGAGAGAGAACAGGATCATGAAAGACCCTCAATATCCAAACAATGGTATGTTCAAGTGGCTGCGCTCTGGTCGGTGCTTAAGGCTCATTAAGGCGAACACAGAGACTCAGGAGGAACTTCTTCCCTCAGGCTGGCAGAACTGTGAATTCCACCCTGCAGTGATGCTGGAAAACACTGTGAACTTTGACAAGGTTTACATTTTGCATGCATATATATATATATATATATATATATATATAAAGTTAGACTGTATAGCTTGCACATATTTTTTACTAGTGGTAAAGGCTGTACAGCCTCGGATGCTTGTATGACTGCATTTCACTGCCATCTTGTATGTGCATGTAACAAACGCACAACAACTTGAAACTAGCTAGCAATGGTGTATAAAAATGATTGTTTTATATCTAAACGTCTGCATTAAACCATTTTAATTATCTGTTGAATAAAACTTGCATGGGCCTGCTTTTGTTTCACTTTTCAGTATCTATTAAATCAGAAACCATCAAATGTTAACCTTCTAGTGTGTCTCTTCTGTTTATTATTCATAGATCCATCTGATCCTTAACAGTCCTGGTTCAGGGTCTGGACCTTATGTTGAGAACCACTGCATTCCTTTTTGATACAATGTTTTTATGACCTTTAGGTAGATTTTTTCCAGTGAAGAGAATCAAACAGATTCTCTGAACTTTCTTAACTTGCCACTCCCTTCCCAGAAATAACCTCATGAGGGTGTAAACAAAACGTTAGTCAGGTGTTTCTGTGGAATAACGCTGAAACCGGCTCAACGGTGATGGCACTAAAACACATGCTTACATGATCAGGAGGAACAGTCAGAAACCAATATCAGCTGAGCTATGTGTCTGCAAAGCAACACTCACTTTAGCTAACATCATGGTAATAGTCTTCATCAGTCTGTCACTTGGACTTTCATTTCTATGATCCATCTATTCAACGATCAATGCTTCAGCAGCATTGATCCAAACTGAAAACAGGATCAAACATGGATACAATAATCATCTATAGGAAATGTAGAGTTATTTCCATTTGCTCCATACACAGAATGTGCTCTCTGTTGTTTAAAGAACAGAGTTTTCATTTACATGTCTGATTGAGCTCAGGAATGAAATTATATTTTTATATTTTAGTTGCTTTAAATGACTGAGGAAGTAGAAATGTCATGCCTCCAACCAGGTGACCACTTTCCAATATCTAGGGGTTCAGAGCGATAGAATCCTGACACAGTAGAATCAGTCTTTGAGTTTGGTCTCACCAGCTGTTATGGTAATCTATCAGTTAATCTACATCAAATCTACAACTCAGATTCTCAGTCTGGTCAAAAAGGAAGGAAAGTTTGACAGGCAAATAACATCTTATCTGACTTATCGTGCTATATTCTGAGTATGTGTTATTGAACTCAGGGAGGAGGTCACTGATTACATGAAACAGCCTAAAGTGAGTTTGTGTGTTTTAGACTCTTGCTACGTTGCTACTTATCCACAGAACAGTTATTTTCAGGTTTTAGTCCTTCTGAACTGAAAAGAGTCCCAACATGGCAAAAATGACTAGTTAAATACATTTTACAGTTATTTCCACAGCACTTCCACTTCATGTCCACACATTATGAGTGATCAGATCATCACTGGACAGCTTTAAATACACCAGGAATTAAAATCTTTCCTAACTGAATGTCCATTTTTTTTCACTTTCTGTATTAGTTTTTTTTTAACTGTGTTCAGTTTTATTTGTTAACTGTTGTGCTGACAGATAGCAGTTCTAATTTGGTGTTTTTATTAGAAACTGACTTGCGTAACTCTGTTTTGTCACATTCGTTTATCGACTTTATTTGTTCCACATGTGTTTTCATGCTAATGGGGTCACTGATTTCACCTACAATACAGCATTTGCTGCATTCATAATTAATAACTGCTCTGTACCCTGTGTGTTTTTGTGCTGTTTGCAGAAAATTCCTTTGTGAGCAACCGCTCGCTTCTTGCCAATGCAGCATCTGGATGCTGAAAAACAACTTAATGGTTTTCTTTACTGATTTGTCCTGAATAAGAGCTGACAGTGTGTTGCCAGGCAGAAACACCTCAGTTCGTTTCAGTGGTGCATTGTAGAATAAAAACAGTTTAGGTGTTTAAAGTTGATTTCTTTTCTTTTCTTACATAGTTTGCAAAAAGCACAACATGAAGATGAATCTGTAATTCATTTAATTGGTGTAAAATTCCAACATAATATTTTAACGTAATTAAATTATTCATCCATCCATCTTATGTCGCTTATCCGGGGTCGGGTTGCGGAGACAGCTACCTAAGCAGGGAAACCCAGACTTCCCTCTCCACGGCCACAATTGACAGCTCGTTCGGGGGGATCCCGAGGCGTTCCCAGGCCAGCTGAGAGACCCTCCAGCATGTATGGGGTCTTCCCCGGGCTCTCCTCCGCATGGGATGTGCCAGGAACACCTCACCAGGGAGGTGTCCAGGAGGCATCCTGACCAGAGGCCCGAGCCACCTCATCTGGCTCCTATCGATCCGAAGGAGCAGCGACTCTGCTCTGAGCCCCTCCCAGATCACCAAGCTTCTCACCCTATCTCTAAGAAAGCCCTGCCACACCGGGATAAAACTAATTTTAATTCAATTATGTTTACTAGAATGATGGATGTCTGGAGGTTTCAGTGATTTTTTTCACATTTCTTATTTTATTACCAACATTCCAAAGGAGATTTCTGCCCTTGGCCTTTCCACTTTGAAATTTCCCCAGACTCCCTGAATCTTTGTCCAATATTCTGCTCTGCAGATGATGGAAGATCTACTTTTTTACAATCTGTCATTGAGAAATACCTGTTGAATTTGACTGATAATTGTCTGATGATGTTTGGCACAAACTAGTGAACCAAGACTCATACTTGCTTGGAAAGACTAAACTTCTAGTAGATGCTCCTTTTATAACCAACGCTGACACCCTCACCAGTCATGAATTATTTGCTGATTGGAGAATCTTCCGGAATCATATTACTGGATATTCTAAAACATTTCTGTCCTTATTTGCCCTCATAACCACTTTCACTGTGTGTGTTGCTGCATCACATTCTATTTCTTAATACAACTAAGCTGCTCAGTGAAACAGTGGAAATCTTTTTTGTTGTGTTTGTTTCTTTTTTCTTCCATCTAAGAACATTTCTATTTTTTTCTGTAAATACTGATTTTACAACAAATTATCTTCTTTTTTTCCACTTTGAAATGTCTTTTTTTCTTGACTTATGTGTTTGTTATAAATGTTGCCCACATGAGTTTCACCTTCCTCCATTTATGTGGTTGGTTTTACAGTTCACCAGTTTACTTGAGATAAAGAAACTCTGAGGGTACATTTTAATGCATGAACACACACTCACTGGTTGTATCCCTCATTTTCACAGTTACAGTGTCTCAACATGCTTTTCTTGACAAGTCCCAACTGTCTCTTAAAACACACACACACAGTTTGCTGTTGATCTGAGAAACTACTTGAACCAGTGACACATGAGCCTCTGCAGTTGGTGATCACACCTCCACATACAGTACACTTGCATGTCATAGTTTTTTCAGAAGAATCTGCCATCTGACCTGTTACCTGTCTTCCAGTAAACTAAAGGCAGCATGCTTGAACAACTTGCTGCAATCTCATATTCATGGAGGACATAAGGCTCACCTTAATCCATGATTATTGTTCTTTATTTTAATATTGCTAAGTTGCATTTAATGCTGGCCCTGACAAAGGAAACAAGGTGAGGGGAAGTGTGAGGAGAAGAGAGGGGAGAGTGAAAAAAAGTATCAGACTGTGTTCAACACAATTTTAAGCAAAGAAACTGTATGTGACAAATATGTCACGTCGGATTCCTATGGGTTAAAATAACAAACTCAAAACTGAAACAAATAAAAACATGTCAATATTTTACTGTAGGCTACGTGTTGGCCTATGGAGTAGGGAAAAATAAATCTATTTATTTTCATTGCAACGTTAATAAATATGAAGAGTACAAGTCTCGAAGAACAGCTCATGAAGTCACAAGATGATAACTGGTAGATATTTAAATTTTGTTAAAAGTATTTAAGCCAACCACAAGAATGTGTGGAATTTTGTTGGTGTAATTTATTGCAATTTATTTACGTCAGTTGACCAGGTGTGGAAAACGTCCCAGTGCAATAAATCAAACGCGCCAACCCCCATAGCAATCGCTATGTTTAAGAAGCAGACGCACAGTGAAATCTCCGGTCATTAAGCACTTTTGTTGTTCTGTGCTGTTAAAATTGAAAGACAAAATAAAAACAAACAAAAAAATAAACACGAAAACACAAAACACAACTGCTTACTGTCCTACTGATTTTAATCTAAGCATTCAGCAACGAAAGTAAAGACATAACGTGTGGTTCGCGTTTCGAAGGCTGGGTACAGAGGAGGCCACCGGGCTCTTTCCGAGGGAGCGGAAGGGAACAAAGCAAGAGCCTTGAGGAGGAGAGGGAGATGCCCGGTCAAAGCTCTGTCCAGTATGGACTAAAACAGCACCGACAGTTCAGAAAAAATTTGTAATGAAGGAATTTTTAAACACACAAAGTAGTTTTTAAAACTGTATGTTGCTAATAGATCTATTGTCTGACCCAGAGTGCAGTCGTGACTAGTTGTGGCCTTTATAGCAGGCAGCCACTCGTCCATCTTCCTGGTACTGCGAACTGCCAGTGAATCTTTTAGTGGTACACAGTACCGGACCGTACTGGCTTACTTTCACCCCTGAGTTGATATATGTCTTCCTCATTGTATAATTCAGTTTCTGGATGCAGAGATGGACTGTGATGAGTGAAAATATGTTTTCCAAGGTCCTCCTGAGTCCATTTGGTCGTATTTATTTTTTCTGCAGTGCTGCCTGAGGACTTAAAGGCCTTTCCACTTTGAAATTTCCCCCAGACTCCCTGAATCTTTGTGAAATATTCTGCTCTTTAGATGATGAAAGACCTAATTTCTTTTACAACCTTGATTGAGAAATATTTGTTGAACTTGATTGATGATTGTCTGATGAAGTTTGACACAAAATGGTGAACCAAGACCCATCCTTGCTCAGAAAGACTAAACCTTCAGTGGATGCTCCTTTTATACCCAATCCTGACACCCTCACCAGTCACCAGTTCATTTACTGATCAGACAATCTGGAACCATGTTACTGGATAACCTATAAACCGTTCTGTCTTCATTTGCCCCCATCACCACTTTCACTGTGTGTGTTTCTGCATCAAAATCTATTTTTTAATACAATTAAGTTGCTCAGTGAGACTGTGGAAATATTTTTGTTGTATTTGTGTCTGTTTTTCTTCTATCAGAAAAAATGTATCATTTCATCTTTAAATACAGATTTTTTTTTTTTTTTTACTAATAATGTGTTTGCTATAAATGTTGTCCACATGAGCTTCACTTTCCTCCATATATGTGGTGTTTTTACACTTCACCAGTTTACATGAGATAAAGAAACTCTGAGGGTACGATTTAATGCGTAAACACGCACCATTATTGGTTGTATCCCAGTTACAGTGTCTCGGCATGCTTTTCTAGACACAACTGTCTCTTAAAACATGCACACACAGTTTGCTATTGACCTAAAAAATAACTGAATCAGTGACACATGAGCCTCTGCAGTTGGTGATCACACCTCCACATACAGTACACTTGCATGTCAGAGTTTTTTTTCAGAAGAATCTGCCAGTAAACTAACGGTAGCATGCTTGAACAACTTGCTGCAATCTGCAAGTTTATCTCTCATTCTGCCTCATTTCCACTGTTGTCATGTCATCATTTCTTTTGGCAAAACTCCAGACAGTTTGTTAGAACCATCCATCCATCCATCCATCCATCCATCCATCCATCCATCCATCCAAAAACCTGAGCATAGACCCCTGGACCTCCCTCTCTTCAACTTTCACCACCTCCAAGTCTTCCAGTAGGACACCAAACCCTGATTTCCACCAACAGGTCCAGGTTCATATGAACTGAATTGATACCCATTTTTTTGTCCTTCCACCAGCAAAAACCTGAAAGGGTGCCAAACTATTTGTTCCAACCCTTCCTAGTTTTCTGGGACCTTTCCTTTGGGGTCCCAATCTTAGCAATTCATCTAAAATGGGTGGAGCTTGATACAATGCAATCCGTTGATTGGTTGAAAGAGTTGTCACTTCCTGTGCGACTTGGCAATAAGAACAAAGTGGGAAAGGGAAAACATTAAGCTGTTACCTAGCATGAATAATTCTGGAGGATCTCAATGGGACTACCTGTTTAAATAAAGTAAAAAAATGACATAAAAGTAATTTTGAAAAGGCTTAAAAATATTTGTAATTGTCATTAGAGAGTAGACCTGTTTGCCAGTCACCATCATCACCATCAGGACCATCTTCAGTGTTAAATCAAACTTCATACTCATTTGCTCTGTAACTTTATAGATCACACATCATGCTTTAAAATCATGTGGGACCTGCTGAGCATGCACATGATGGAGTCTCCTGTAAATATTTAATAAGTGAGTTCTAATGTGTTTGGAGCACTTATTGTTCTCCTGTCAGTATTTATTTAACACAACTTCATTGGTTTGTTCACTTTTCTGTCTGACGATGAGAAAATCTGTTGATTAGTTCAAGCAGAGTTAAACCAAAACCCTGAGAGAGTTTTGGTTTAACTCTGAAGAGAAGAATGAGAAAGGGCAAACAATGAAAGAGGATGAGGGATTAGAGATGATGAGAGGGGGGTAAACTAATGAGCCCAGACGGCTTAAAGAACAAGGTGATGATTAAAGAAACTGTGTGTGATCAATAGTGAGAATGTCCTCAGGCTGAATGTTGAGCTTCTGTTTGTTCTGAACAAAACTGGCTGTTTGTCTTCTTATGATCGGTGTGGGACTCAGTCACGGTGAGTGGAAGCAACAAACGTTCACTCAGTATACCAGTTTATATATATCCCTCTGGTATTATTGCTTGTTTGCATGTGATGTCCCTCTGTGAAGTCGGGGTAGACCCAGCTCATTGTAGATCAGAGTCTACAATCACTAGAAAATGCTGGTTTTCGTTGTTCAATTGTTCTGATTGTGAAACTAAATACAGTGTCTTCAGTGTTTCTGATGAAGTCCAAAAAAGAGCAAGCCGAAGATTGTACAAAAAGACATCGGCTAAAATAAGATGTGAGAGTGTCAGATGTGTCAGAGTTTGCAGGGACCATTTGGTTATCTATCCATCTGTCCGTCCGTCCGTCCGTCCGTCCATCCAAGGATCGGCTCATTGTCGGTGATACAGAGCAGATTACAGAGAAAACAGACAAACTCTATTTCACTGCTGATGAAATGTCTTCTCAACTATTTGCTAATTTCCAATCAATGTGTAAAAGAGACGAGTAGATTTACTACCGTCATAAATTCTGGGTATTATTCAACGTTTTTTCTCATTTACTGTATTTCTTTATCTGTAACAACTTCTAAGCTAAAGCCTCGTGAATTCAACATTTAACATTTTCTCTGAAAAACTCTGCCGCCTAAATGGTTAATTCAATTTCAATTCAATTCAATTTATTATGGAAAACCCCTTGAGATGTAACATCTCGCTTGTAAGGGGGACCAAAAGAAACATAAAGACATTGACATAACAATAGACAAAACAGTATTACTAAATACCAAACATACTGTGTATATATAAATAAAGGACAATACACAATACAACGACTAGCACTTGCTTGCTTACACAATCCAACTTCTACCGAAACTATATAGAAACAACATTAACACAGAGTTTGTGTCAGTTGCAGTTTACACAATTTTTAAAATTAAGAGATAAACACATAAATAAACACATAAACACATAAGGAGCACAATGGAAACAGCATTACAAACACTGACAAGCTGTTTTGAGGTGAGTGTTGAGTAGAATTCTGAAATGACAATGGGATGTTATTGATCTCAAATATGGAGGTAAATGGTTAATTATTATTATTATTATTATTATTATTATTATTATTATTATTAATCAATAGCTTAACAACAGATGCTGTAAAAACTTTTGACTGCTCTGAGTTGTGTCCAAGTTTTGCTTAAAAACCTCTCCAGCACTGACTTTAACTTGTGTGGTGCAGAGATTTACCCTGACATCTGCACTAATCAACACTCCACTGACACTAACCGACGAAGTTCCTTCTGATAAAATCCATGAGTTTCAGATTAGTAAACCACATCTGTCCTGGTTGTCAGACATGTTTATTAGTCTTTACCTCAACAATGATAATGAGTCACCATGCCTTTTAATTTTAAGTTTAATTTTAATTTTAACTTTTAATTGTAGAATTCAGCCAGTGGCTAATTTATGGTACCTTTTATTCCATCCATGTGTTCCCATAATGATGGGATGGCAGCCTTTTAACAAAGGGATCTTCATTTGCCATAAATTCTACATTTTAGTTTTTACTTTACTTACTTGTTGGAAAAAATATAATAAACCTTGAAATTAGATTATTGAATCACTGATACACCAGTTGGGTTCTGCCTTTTTTAAAACATCAACTTAATCAAAATAAACTAGCTCAATGATAAAATAAAAAATAAATCTAATGAAAAACTCACATTAAATCTTATTGAACACATTTTACATCTATTTTCATTATAAATGTTTCGGGGAATATCCCTTTGTTATTTACAGCCTTTAAAACAACAACTCAATCTTTATTTGATGTTACACTGGTTCATGCTGGGTTTCCATTAAGTTTGAGAGTTTTCATACCTGGTGATGTCTGTGAGAATGTGGTGATCTTCTGGCAGGTGGCGCCCCCTGCTGGCTGCAGTTAGTCAGCAACAAACAAGCTTCTTCATAAGCTTTATTCCTTGATACTAAATGCTCTTTATTTCAGTTTCACTTGTGCTTCTTTCTTTGAATCCTGATTTAAAGCTCAGTCTCTGTGTTTTGTTTATCTTTACAACTACAGCTCAATGAAAACTATCAGTGTAAAAAAAAATCCAGTGGACAGAAAACTAAGTTAGTTTTTGTACAACTACACATCTAAACTAGAAATGCCAGGAAGCAATAATCTGAATCTGTACCGTTTCTCTTTCACTGAACAAGGATTTCAACTATTTAAGCCCTTAAATAAGCAGCTGCAGCGGGTTGTGTTTAAATTTCCTTCACTAAACCCACATCAGCCAGGTCAAAAAGAATCAAAGCAACAAAAACTGGACTACCAGTCCCATCCCTCAAAAAACTGAAGGGACGTAACAGAAAGTAAAAAACAAATTAACCACCTGGATTCTGTGACAGAAAGCTGTAAAGAGACTCTTGTCTTCTCTTCATTAGTTCTCCTCCATTCAATCAGGTTCACCTGAGGAGAAAAGTCAAGACAACCCGGGTCTGGTTGAGTAGTCCTCGTCCTGCAGTAAGAACCACACAGGCTCTCTGTGCAAGTCTGCAGCCCTGAAACAGCAGATGCTCAATAAACACTCTACAGATGCCTGTTATGGCCACCAACAGACTGTCTGCACATAGCTACTAGGGGTGTAAATCCTAAGTTTGATCATGATACAGTATTATATGAGATCGATTTGGACATCACATGCTGATTCAACACAATTCTTCCATTCATATTGCATGACAAAGCAACTAAAACATGAAGTTTCTACTTAGCTCAATCAGACATTTAAATGAAAAATTGAAATTTAATTAAAATGTTTTTTTTAACAAAAACAGACTTGACTGCTTTTTATATATTAAACTTTAAAATGTTTATATCTAAGAAAAAAAAACATTTCTATTCATAGGCATTAAAGCAGCATATGGTGTAAACCTTACTGCTATTTAAATATACTTTAACTTAGTTATAACAACTAAAGTTGCACATTCAGACTTTGTAGTTAGAACCAAGAAAATGGAAATAATTCCAAGTGTTTTCTCTAAAGAACATATGAAATTAAATTATTACTGAAATGATGTGTGATCCATATTTTCAATTTGGATCAATGCTGTTGGTTTGTTGGTCATTGAAAAGATGAACTGGTGTAGATTGATGGATTATTACACGTATGACATGGTTTGGGTAAACCCAGGTTCTTTAAGATACAATCAACACACCTGGTGTAATAAACATAAATAACAAGCAAACAGTAAATTACAAGTCAGACAACTCAATGCTGAAGTCTCCTGATAGTTTTTATCTCCAAAAAGTCCTGTTCCTGTTACAAAGATCCAGACAAGCTGATGTGAGTCAGCTGAGTAAGTATAGACTGACTGCTGCCCCAGTGGGCCTGATGAAGATGCAGTGTTCTCAGCTTTAGACTTACATTTAAACATATAAGAGCTTCCATGTCTTATCTGAACACTACAAAATCCAACGAGAGTCTGAATTTCTTTAAATTCGTTACTTGATAGCAAATATTGTCATTTGAGATTGCACAGCACCACAGAAGGCCTTAAAGATAATACATCATACCATGCAAACAAATGTTTGATTTTATGTTTCCCTTTGCATGAACAAAGACCAATCCATATGAAAGTGTAGAAAAGGGATCAGCGCAGGAAAGGTAACACATCCAAACAGCAAGGATAAGAATCATTGGCCCAAATGTGGCCCATGATATCTTTGGCTCACATTTGGCTGTGACTCGTGGGATTAAATCAGGTGTTGCTTCCTAAATTCAATCACATCCACCAGAACTGGCCCAAATCTGCATGTTTGTGGGGTGGAGGGTGGGTCCTTTTTAGCTAGGCTTGGCCTAATTGTCAAAACCAGAAATGAGGGAAAAGTAGCCCAGATGTGTCTGCAATCTGTTCCCACACCCCATTTTCGGTGATAATACCAGGTATAATCGTATGTAAATAAATAGCATAGATTCTGATTCATGTTTTCTGTGAACATCCCCCACACAGTCCCATCATCACGCGTCCAGCAGCCTGATTTCTGAGAAAAGTGAATGACACCAAGATGAGCGTTTATTAAAATGCAGCAGATTGCAGCGCAGCAGCAGAGAGCGGATTATTGCATGTGTCATCTTTTTAATGACTTGCTGTCTGAATCAGGACCGCTGCAAAGCATGCAGGGATATGTGCCTGCCCCCCTCCCCTCTCTTCTGTCTCTCTTTTTCTCCGTGGGAGTGGTCTCCTCCAGGTCACGTGGTCCGGGCCTTTGTTGATGTGATTCAGTGGAGAACGGTAGGACAAAAAAAAAAAAAAAAAAAGTCCTGGTCCGACCCACCGACTGTTTCGCTCCAGCTTCCGCGGCGCACACTCGCTCCGCTTCGGCCTGGATGCTGCTGAAAGCCCCTTGGGACATTCACCTGGATCTTCCCTCCGCTGCGCTTCGCGGTCGCTTCTCCCCGCCGGTTTGAGAGCGAGGCAGCGGGGCTGGGGGATGGAGGCTCGGTCCGGGCTGTGAGCACACTGTTTTCAGTGGGTGGCGGAGGTGTGGGGGGTCGGTGTGTGTTTGAAGCCCCAGGCCCTGCGTCGCTTTTGTTATCCTGGTCTGCAGTTTGCAACTCTTCTCCCGGCTTTCTCGTCGTTTTTTCAGCCTCTTTCACCATGAAGCTTTTATCCTGAGAGCGGACAGGAGTTGTAAGGAAACACATGGGCAAAAGAAGGATCTAAGGATTTTTTTCTTTCTTTTTTTTTTGGCTGCAACATTTCATTCTGTCAGTGTTTTTATATTTAGGCTGTTTTTTTAATAGTTTTTTTAAAGAGTCCCGGAAAACAGTATTTTTATTGCTGTTTTCCTCCGTCTCCGTTTTGTTACCTGTTTCCTTATATCTCTGTCCCTAAATCTCACCCCCTTCACCTCTATTCCTCTCCATCTATCCATTTATCCCCCATCTGTCCCTGCCTCCCACCATAATGGCTTCTGTGTGCCGGTCCTTCTGGTTCTCCTCCCTCTTGGTCCTTCTGCTTCTCCCCGCCGTCCGGAGCTCGTTCCCCCGCGGCGGAGGCAGCAGCAGCGCGGACTGCGGTCCCGGGAAGGCCGCGAATTGCCCAGGTGAGTCCCATCACCATCCCTTCACGAGCTGTTTTACCCCCGCACGCACACACACACACACACACCTGAAGCTGCGGGTCAGAGGTCACAGGCAGCCTTATTGTTACCCTCCCATCACTTATTTAGTAATCACGTGATCCAGCTGCTGTGGTCCCATGCATCTTGGTGTTTTTTATTTTTTGTTTTGGTTTTTTTTCCAGTTGTCATGACGACCGCAGAACGATGAAAGAGGATGCATCTCAAGGATAACAGAGATTCAAGCTTCTGTAATATCAGTGCAGTCGTCATGGCAACAGGAGAGTTAATAAGAGCACCTGTGTGCATTGATGTAATAAGACTGAACAGATGTTTAACCTGCCAGAGCAGCCATGTTGCTCTCAGAGATGTGTGTATGTGTGTGTGTGTGTGTGTGTGTGTTGACCACTCCTCACTTTGAGCTGCTCTATTCTCGGGTTAATTACAGGCTGAAGGAACAGGGCGAGGTTAAATGGGAAGTTGTGTGTGTGAGTGTATGTGCACATCCAAATTCATCAAACTGCAGCCACACACTCATAGATTTATAGCAGCAGGGGGCAGATAGGGGTCTGTGTGCCAAATGTGGCCCCCCGGAGATGATGAACAGATCCTCACTATGAAACATGGAGATGGTGGCTCCTGTGAGTCCAGCTGATCATTGTTAATTTGTTGGCTCCTTGACAATTCACTTTAAAGGAGAAGTTGTGTGGCATAGGTCAGTCGACAAAGGTGGGCTTGAAGAGAAGATTTAAACAAGCATTGTGGAACCTTGACATATTTGGCATTTTTTTCTTGCGTGTCTTTTGAGCTCTAACCAGCCAACAAAAATCAGTCTGATGTTTACTGTTGTCTAATATTTTGCTCTGACCCTTTCTTTAGCTCTTTTCAAACCTTTCTTCCATAATGCCCACTTTTTGCTGAGTCACCCATGGTGTGCATTGAAAACAGCCAGTGTGTTGATATCCAGTTGCTGGAGTGTTACTTGATGTGTAAAGCTAAATTCAGCTGTAACATGACGCAGCATCCTGGAAGCAAAACGATGTGAAGTGCGGTTTCTCAGTTTTGAGACACTGCTGGGCACCGACGGTTTCAGAAATGTGCCTTAATAAGAGTCATTGTGCCATCAAACGAGTCAGAAAGGTAGAGTTTTAAGGTCGGAAAGTTACGTAGTGCTACTTTAAAAGCAGGGAAAGACTCAATAGCCATGTTCAAAAGGACAATTATTTAGATTAAAATGCTGATCGGAATAAAAATGCT
Source organism: Melanotaenia boesemani (assembly GCF_017639745.1). NCBI lineage: Eukaryota > Metazoa > Chordata > Actinopteri > Atheriniformes > Melanotaeniidae > Melanotaenia > Melanotaenia boesemani. Next base: position 21,067,357 of record NC_055699.1, on the reverse strand, counting down.
TCATATAAACATACAAATAAGAAGATTCTGGTCTGATCATGGTCAGTATGATCAAACTTTGGACAAACATAAAAACACATTCCTCATGTTGAGTTGAAATTATTCTTTCTGCACATTCCTGTTATGTCAGCGTAACATAAGTCCACACTTTACGTTACGTCTTGTGCTGCACTGTTCGCTTTATTCAATAAAGCCTATCAAAGAAAAGAAAGAACGTTAGGTCTTGTGGAGGACATGGCCGGACCAAAATACAAATACAAATACATTGCTTGATATTTTAAAAGAATTTAAAATTATTAAGAAGGGGAGAAAATGAAATTGGTAAGACTGCAATAAATACGCAGCTGTGTGTTTACATCTCAAATCACAGTTTCTTCTTTTTACGGTAGTTTCCAGAAAGTAAGACAATTCTGTGCTTGTCAAAATAATTTATTCTGTTCAAACATGCACTGAATGTAAAAGCATGTCATGATCGGAATCACTTCTACAGGCTCATGTAAATAGTGCAGGTTTGAGGAGTCTTAACCCCATCGCTGAGATATGAGCAGATACAATGGAGTGCTGGAAAGAAACAGAGGATCTGAGAGGTCTGGAGGCGGGGCTGCTGAACTCTGATTGGTGGAACATACTTGCAGTGTTCTGCACTTCTGTTAACTGTGTGTTAAAGCCAGTAAACATGTTTATTTTACTTTTACAAACTTAAGTCTGTGTTTTATCATTTGAAAATGGAGCTATGAGACGTGGACAGATGACAATGTCCAGGTTCTTTTAAGCTAATTTACAGAGGACAACGTTCTCCATAAACTGAGCTGACAGAGTGTCAGGAAGGATAACGGACAAGCTGGCACAGCTGAATTCAAGACACACAGAAACAAGATTATAAAAGCAGCACAATCGCTGGAACGTGTCTGATCACCATAGTAATATGTGGTATCAGCCTGATTAAAATAAATTTTTGTTGAAATTTAAAGCACGCAGATTACCAGGAATTCTTGAGAATGGCGGTACTGTTGGATTTTAAAAAATTGTAAAGATGGTTAATAGTGGATAAATGAACATAAGCTGAAGAGGTAAAATTATTGACGTGTTTTTAATTAGAAAGTGGACTGTAAAAGATGACACGTAACAAGTCAGATGACTCCAGTTCTTTGCTCAAAGCTGGTTATGAACCAACGCTGGACGACTAGTTCGGGTCACTCCACCAAAACTGTGGCAGTTTTTTCTTCCAACAGACCTGAGACAAATTCAGAAGTTGTGACCTAAATTTAACCCTTTAATGGGTAAATTTAAGACTATTCAAGGGAACAGAGGAGAAAATCCCAACATATACAGCACAGGACTTTTAGAATTTCTTTATTTTGGGGGAAAAATGTTTTAAGCACACTATACATAAAAAAAAGTCTACCAGTATCAAACTGGTGTCACACCACTAGGTCATTTTCCTTCAGTTTTGTCTTCCTTTAAAACATTTTGCAAAAATGTCCACAAAACCCCAAAATATGAAGTTTTATTTGTGGTAGATTGCTACTGTTTCACATTGCATTGACCCAGAGTGAAGATTCATTCTAAAAGGCCCTGAGGAGCCCAATGAGATCAATGTGATGCTGAACAGGATCCTCCTCTTTTGAGTGTAACGTGATGCTCTCCTACACACCTGGATCGAAGGAAGTGGCATCTCTTAAAGGATCAAATGGCCACGTGCTTCAACCAGCAGAAGTTTGTCATTTGTATTTTTTAATCAATATGAATGATCAGTTATTTAAATGGCAGAAATTTTAATCAGATTTAGCTGTTTTTACCCAAACAATGCAAAACACAAAGGAAAAAAGAAGAAACAGGCAGCAGCAGTAGCAGCTCCTTTATGAGTCACATTAAAACTAGAAAAAAAACCCAAAAGACATAAAATTAAATCAAAACAAAGTTTTCAGTCCAAAGTTTTTATTAATGACAGTTATATTTGATAAATTATGCTTCGTGCTGCCACTTTAGTTTCATCCGCTGCAGAAAGTAGTCCCTCTGTTTCAGAGAAAAATCCAAAGGAGCTGGTTTTATGTGGAACTTTTAAGCTTTTATGATCTAAATGTAGAAATGCAGAAACCTAAAATAACTTCCATCTGTTTGAGGTCGGCTTTGAGTTTTTTTTGTTTTTTTTAAAGATCTAAAGGAAGACTTGTTTGATTTTTATTTTCAGAGGTTTTTTGAAAGCCTCAGCTTAATCACAGATGTTCTCCTGGGAAGACGCTCTACTCTGCCTCTGTGTTAAGCCTGGTAGACGCATAAGGATTTTTTTTAATCTTATGAGTTTTTTTTTATCTGGTCGAGACCTCACATGTCAAGATGAAAAAATCACTCTTTAAACAGTTTTGATCGTACTGTGTGTTGTGTGCTTCAATAATCTAATCGCAGAACAACACACACATAACGATGCTGTCCCACAACTGATAACAATCTAGTCCTCTGAGCCGGACATCTCTCGTGACCAAACGTGATCTAACAAAAATGTGGAAGAAGAACCATAGCAACAACCAGAAAACACAACACCCAGCATGGAAGAGGAGATACAGGACAAGGGAATGATGGTGGTCTTGGGACTATTGTTAGTAGAAAAAGCCAGAACTGAAAAAATAACAGATTGAAGACGGCGTGAACACAGACTTTATACCATGGTCTGGGTGTATACTCGATTGTGATTGGCTGGATGGTGTTCATTATCACTTTTTAATGAAAGAAGTTCCTGTCAAATAGACTCATTGTTTTAAATTATTGTTGACTAAACGGTAGTTGGTAACCGTGGCAACAGAAACTCAGACGCCGGGCAGCAGACACACCAGATCATGTCTGTGAAAGCAGATGCAGGCTTATTGGGCTCCGTCAGTCCAGGAAAGACAAGAATGGAGAAACATTTTTGTCCCGCAGCGTCCCAACCAGCAGTGGTCAGGGTCCACAAACGTTAAATCTCTGTCCTTCAAACGCCACTATGGACATGCCAGTATCTTTATGAAATGTCACGATCAACGGCAGTTTAGCATTTAATTTAAAATAGGTCGTCGCCTGTCTTTCTGTCTTAATTACCTTACTTACATACTTGATACAGAGTAAATGGTGGATAACATTATAAAACGATTTAGGATAAACTTTCTTGATACACATTTAATGATCAGAGTGAATGGTTGATAATGTTTCTTGCAATAAAAACGATGTAAGAAACTATCTGTGGACTTTGACTGTTTCAAACAAAATATTGCATCATCCTCTGGACGCACACAAGCTGTAAGAGCAGCACCCGCTCTCTGAAATGATCTTTGTGTCACGTAACAAAACTGCAGCTAACCGAGCTGCAGTCACTGTGTCAGAGCTGGTTACCTTGGCAACGAAATAGTCCACTCAGCCTCTTCTTGTGAAAAAGTTACGATTTTAACGGTGAAAAACAACATTAACACATTAATAATTTATTTAATATTTTTTCTTTCGTAAGTGACCATGGTATCAGCGTTGGATGGTTCACGCCTCCGCGTCGTCCATTAATCTATGGTAATGGACACCTTGTTGGGCATTATCCCTTACTTATATACTATCTTGTTCCCCAGCCAGCTCGCTCTCTGATTGGCTACATTCCGTTCCATGTCACCATTCGCACAGTCACAATTCATGAGTCGTCGGCTTTCCTCACACACATGAAGATATCAGGTCAGAAACATTTAACATGTTTAATATTTCCTTTTTTTTTTTTTTTTTTTTTTTTTTGTTACCCTGTCCTGTCCAGCATCCTAACATACAGAACGGTGGTCTGTGTGCCATATTTTGCTTGACAGATTTGCTCTACCAAGGGAGACATGTGATATACATGGCTGCCCTTGATATTGTTATTATTTTTATTGGAGGGAGGGCAGGCGCCCCACAGGCCCAAGGGCCACCCTTTCCCCCCAGCAAAGCTGTTTAATATTTCCGATTCTCGGCTACGACCCGTTTCGTAGCGGATTATCGGGCCAAATCTGCTCGTAACACACCTCAGACCAAACGATAATTGTACAGAAAAAACTTATAAGAGTCAGGATAATCAGGCGTTTGCCGTCCTTGGTTAGGAAGGGGCAAAATTGGGACAAAAACAGCCTGATAACCTTTTTGTGTGTACCAGGCTTTAGTTATAAGCTGAGGAACCAAATCTGAGTCTGAATTACAGTAAAACCTTCAGGGATTCAGAAATCAGGCCAAAGGCTGAAACAATGTGCTGGTTTGGTCTCTTCGTGACTGTTTCGCTGAAGGTTTAAATGATGTCTCAGTTTATTCTGGAAGAAAAAGCAAAGATGGTGACCTCAGTATTAGCTGAGGCTTTAAAATCTGCAGTCTGAGGTGGGATCAGTTTCCTGAAGTATCTGATGGAAGATGTATGAGGGGATGTTCAGGCATCCCTAGACTTTTGTTGGAGACATGTTTGTGTTTTTCTGGATGTTTGAGAGAAGGAAAGATGAAGCGACAATAAAAAAACAAATAGAGTGATGAAGAATTTATCAGAGCGTGAGCGGACAAATGAGACTGAGAGATACAGAGAAAGAGGGTTAGTCTCTTGTGGTCTCTTGGCTGATTCTCAGAGCTTCATTTCAATTCGACGCTGAAGTTCAGCTTCTCCTCCCTCAGGTGAGTGTCCAGGTCTTCATCATCATCATCCAACCATTTAGACTATCGTTGCATCATCCAACATTCTGTCCCTGAAGGATGGAAACCATTTCTAACCAGCTGGTTGGCTTCGTCTCCACATCAAACCAAGATGGCTTCCACCATCAACTCGTTTTAGGAAACTAGCACAAATAGCCATGAGAATCCCCTCAAAGTCTTTTTCTCAGGACTATTTTTTAGCTTGCTGGAAAATGCCACCAGTTCAGAGAGAGATTCCTCCAGAGTTAGAAAAAGATGAAGGTCGGGATGAGAATCTGACCACAGGTCTGCAGTACTGAAACTACAGCAGAAAACTTACTTAGCTAATCTCATGGGAATATTGGGGCAGAATTATCTTCTTATTTATAAGATAAATCTATAAAAACCTTGATCTGTGTCCTTTTTAATGATTTAAATAACATAACGGATGGAGGATGTATACCATTTATAAAAAATAAAGTTATTTCTTAGCTCTGCAGGAAGCTCTCAGAGAGCAAATCCTGCACCAAATTCAATGTTGTTTTTCACAGTTTTAACTGAAGTGATCAGAACCAGGAAAGAATATGTTTTTCGTCTGCTCATCCTTCAAGTCTGAGACAGGTTTTCTGAAATTCAGCTACACAGGTTTTGTTTACCCTGCTAACCAACGGTGACAATTGTTGCTTTCCTCCACCTCCGATGTCAGTTTGGAAGAACTAGTTGTGTTTCTATATGTAACGCAGCTTGAGCAAATAAAATCATGTGAAATCCGCGTATATATGCAGATAAACTTTCCTTTATGAGCTCATATATGAACAGATTTTTATGTAAATGTTACTGAAGAACGTAGAGGTCTTTTACCTTTGATGCTGGTCAAGATTCAGAACTTCAGCTTTGGTAGCGGTGTGACTGGAAAATGTGCTGTAGCAGCTGGTTTGCATCTCACATCACAGATTTCTACCCTCGCTGGACGAGACTTCCAGGCCAGAGAAAGCAAACCCTTTTGTTCTTGTTAAACTACTGAGTGTCTCTGGTCCATCTCGCTCTGAGACGATGGTGTTCAGTTCACTGACTCTTCGGGATGGAGTTTAGATTCAGTGACTCATCGCAGTTCTCATCGCTGTGACACACTTTCAGAGCCTGTTAGTTCAGAGGACCGCTCAGCCTCTCCAACCAGGGCCCGGATTTACCTTTCTAAACTCCATCCTACAGATACAATAAAAATGCAGTTATTTATCAAACATGCACAGACCAGTCCTGCGATAGACTGGCGACCTGTCCAGGCTGTACCTGCCTCTCACCCGCTAATTGTTGGGATCAGCTGCAGCTTCCCTGCTGCCCTGAACTGCCCTGAACTGGTATAAGTGGTATAGAAAATTAATGGATGCATAGAAAATTCCACACGGCGCACAGCTCCCTGAACCCTCAGTCATTTTCACTCAGAAATCTAAATGAGCCCGGTGTGGTAACACCACATCTCTTTAGAAGTCACATGGAAACTGTTTCTTTCTCCTTTGCTGCTGAGTTTGAAGCCAGCCAAACATCTCTTTTTAATTACGTCGTTCAAGTCAAGCTAACTTTTATTTATTAAGGCACATTTCAGACGTGAGGCAGCAGGAGGTGTTTCACTCAAACTAAAACAAAAATATATCTGAAGCACATTTAGAAAAGTTAAAGAACAGAAACAAATATAGTGATAGAAGATTAGACACTAGAAGAAAGGAAGGAGTGCAGGTAATGATAGAGGATCAGAGTAATGACTCAGAAATAAAGAAAAATAGTTTGATATCAAACTTCAAAGGAAAGATTAAGATATCTACAGTGGAAAGACAGAACCAAACACAACTTCCACCTTTAGAAACACATTTCCACCATCACTGCAGAGGAAGGAGAATCTAATATATTTATGACTCGGAGAAAGATTGCATCATCCAGCCCAAAAAATGTCCTACCAGGGTAGGGCCAGAAAATCTGACTGCCCCCCCAGGTACCACCCCAAGACTAGACAATCAAATTCTAACAAATACTCCATGTAACTTATCTTTTATTACCTTAGATGTGAAAATGCAAGTGTCGGCAGCATGTAATGTACTTCTTCATGATGTTCTTCAGCAGAACTCTTAAGTTCTTGATCATGAAGCAGCACTTGTACAGCATCAACTCGCTCACTGCTCACATGGGTGAAAATATTTGTTTAAACTGTTTCAATTTTATAAAAAAAATGTAAAAGCCTAAAAACCACCAGATGTGACAGCGGTATGAAGATAAACGGTCATTAATCTGAAGAAACACTGATAAAACTTGTGATTTGGCTCAAGTGAAGTTTTCCTTGTTGTCATTAAAGTAGAAGCGTCTCCAACTGGGATTAAAGCCAAACAACGCAGGAGCCTCCGTAAGACAAATATGTTTGACTGTTTGTTATTATAAATTTAGCTTTACTTTTTACATTAGATGAAAACTTTAGTTGTAAAGATCAGCTCATTGTTTAATAAAATCTACAACCTTTCTTTGAAAGGTCTCATTTTCACTTGCCAACCTTTTCTTGGACAGCTTTGCCCCCCATCAAAAATAACCCAGACCCGCCCCTGATGTCTAACCTGTAGTTTTGGTAACGTTTCCTTAGCGTTTGACGACATCAGAATGAACAATTACAACTGTGGCCGAGGATTTCATGTTTGAATCTGCAGATTGCCACCTACAGTCAGAAAGGTGAGGTCAGACGGCTGCATGTTCCACGTAGAACGTCGAAGGAACTCGTTCTGTTTGAGTGGCGGTGCCGAGTCATCGCGGAGCCAGCCAGCACCAAACTGTGTATTTTTAATAATGTAGAATTAAATTATGGGATTATGGGAGTAAAAGTGAGCAAACTAACGTCTGTTCCGTTGGTCTTTTGCTGTTGATACTCAACATGAAGTTAAACTGATTAACTTTGCTCTGAACCAGAATTTGGGTTGATGTGACCTCACAGCTCTCAGATGTGCTGAACTGGAGCTCCTGACACACTCAGGTTTGTGTGTTGTTGACAGGTGTGAGTTCAGGGTTTCCTCACCGTGACTCCCCTTGGAGCCTCCTGATGACGTCTCTGTAGACCTGTCTGTCTGTAAACAAGCTGCAGCTGAAGATGGGGAGTCGGTAACTATGGCAACCGGACAGCATTGTGTGGCTAGTGTGTGGAGAAGTCAAAACTCTCCACAGGAAGATGAAGACGTGGCAGGTTTTATCAACACCAACAAGTTTTACAGGCCTGAAAATTCTTGAAGTGAAAACACTCAGAGGGTGGCAGGCTGAGCTCACCGCGGTGATAACGAGGGCTTTTACAGATCCAGTAAAAGCATATCCAGGTAACCAGTTGTCTCACAACTTCCTCTGGATTCATGTGAGCAGCAGGAAGCTCAACAACAACAGGCTGAGAGTCCTGAGAAGACACACTTTGTTTGTGTGGGTGTGAGCAGGTGGATGTAGCTGGCTCAGCACTCTGAAGTATTTACTAATTACAGGGCAGGCTGAGGTCACAGCCATTGTAATTACAGCCTCTAATTGGCTGGCCGGCATGCCAACGTCCAATCAGCTGCCATCAGGAAATTACAAGCCTGAATAATAGTGTGTGTGTCAGTTTCCTGCAGCATGTTTGTGTGTTTCTTGATGGCTCATGTTGACTTCCATATAAACTCAGAAGTTCCCAGTTTGTGAAATCTACCAGAGGGCCCTTCAGTGTCATATTTCCAACCTAAAACATCAGAGGACTCTTGGATGGCATTCCTTGGCCCAAGCTCACACCTTGATTCAGTCCTTTACTTTACTCAGAAAAAAATCTGACTTTAGACCAAGACCCTGATTGAAAACATGAGATATGGTGATATATGAGTTTGTAAAAAAGTATGCTCAAGCATATAATGGCAGCCAAATAGAGGAGTTAGATAAATGCTGCTGGTGCTGGAATATTAACAACTGGATAATCATAATATATAAAACTGGTAAAAAAACAGAAAACACAGCAGGACTGACACTGAAGGATCAACATCTGGGATTTGTTAAGGAAAAACCAGGAAGTTTGTATACAGGACAGGGTGGTTTCATAAGGGGATGCAAGTGAGTCAAAGAGAAAGGAAAGGTAAAACACGGGAATCTGAAAAACAAAGCGGACTGATGAAATCTGGGGTAAATAACAGGCGACAGTTGGGAAAAACAGAAAAAACTAGAACCAAAGCATAACGGACAGGAGATGAGACGACAGAATGAAGGCAATATCAACAGAACATAAAACTGGAGCTGAACCAATGAACACAAGTAAACCAACGATAAAACCAGCAAATCAAGGCAGCATTTACCAAAAAAACGGTTAAAAACAAAAGAACTCAATAATATTAATGCTGGCTTATTTCTAAGCCTGATTAAAAGGACAAATGTCGGACTATTCAGCAGTGTGCAGAGGAAACCCTGCAGAAGGAGGCATTATCCCAACCTGGTTGATGTGGTCAGTGATGAGGCAGCGCTGGTACCTGAGAGACCAGTGTTGGTAACAGTAAGGCTAAACTCATACTGCAGGAAAAAGTGGCCCAAATCCTACTTTTTTTTTTTCCTTGTGTGACCCACATCTGATTTTTTAAGACAGTCTGAACAGCACAAATCCAATTTTTCCAAATCAAACCCAGGCCACTTTTAAACTAAATGAGATATCCGATATATATATATATATATATATATATATATGTATATATTTGTGATTGTGAAGATGGTGCCATATAAGTAAGTATTAGGTAAAACTTTATTTATATAGCACCTTTCAGGATATAAAATTACTAAACACTTTACCAACAATGCATAAACAGAAAAATTGTTTTTAACTGGCTTTTAAAAGTGACCACAGAGTCCACCAATCTGGGTCTGGGAGCCACTGAGAAGAAGGCTCTGTTGATGTCTGTGGAGCACCATCAGCAGGCCCTGGTCATAGGACCTCAGGGACCTGCCGGGGAGATGTGGGTGCAGAAGCCCTCTGATATAACCTGGTGCCTGTTTGTAAAGAGCTCTCCAAGTCAGTAAAAGAATCTTAAACTGCACTCTGATATAAACCAGAAGCAAGACTGGGATCATGTGGACTCGGTTGTCATGGCAGTCTGTGGATGACACCATGTCATATATAGTATTTGGCCAAAAAGGTTGCTAAATTGTTGTTAAAAAAATCTAATATCTAACATATTGTGGAGCTTTGCTTTGTAAATTGTGGATTTTTTCTGCTCCATATTTTTCTGCATATTTAGACTCGGGCAGCAAAGTGACCGGTTCGTTCAGGTGTGACATGTTTGGATATTTTGTTCTGGTTAGAAGTTTTTCCCACCAGACTCTCATGACCATAAGCAGTAATCAGCTGTTTGTTGTTTTCTTTGTTTCAGACCTGTCAGAGAAGAAGAGCGACCTGCGTGTTTGTGACGCCGGGACGTGTCGTTTTGGAGGAACCTGCCGTGAAAACGGAGCCGACATCAAGTGTGTCTGTCAGTTCCATGTGAGTCCCACACACAGAGCCCTCTAGAGACCAAATTCTCATTCCTCATTACCGTATCTGTTAAACAGACTTTGCTGCATTTTATGATTTCATCAGCTTCAAGAGATATGCATGATGATTTTTTTAATGTCATAGTTTATTATCTTTAACCAGGGCTGCATGATATCAAGAAAACAATATTCAATATCATGGCTGAATACTGTTATGAGGATATAACTGGCATTATATAAATAAATGCTTCAGTATGGGGTGTTTAGTTCAGGTGTATAGATAAGAGCTACTTGTGGGGCAAAATGTCTCTGCAATATTGATTTTGCAGATCTTTACATTGTGACTATGAGCATTTTAGGATATTGGGCAGCTCTACCTCCAACTATACTGAAATTTTCCTGCATGAAGGACACAGATGTTTCTCCAACAAATCATTTTTAGATCAGCTGATCCAGAATCAGTTTGAGCTGCAGGTTCGCTCAGGGAGGCGATGAAGCTGATGAATCTTGTGAACGATTGGGTGCAAATAAAATTTTTATCTTTCAGTGCAACAAGAAGTATGTCCCCGTGTGCGGCTCCAATGGAGACACGTACCAGAACGAGTGTTTCCTGCGGAGAGCCGCCTGCAAGAAACAGAGAGCCATCAGTGTCATGTCGGAGGGACCTTGTTACCATGGTAACATGCACTCAGAATGTGCGGGTGTCCTTCACTTGTTCATCTCTACCTAATGAACACACATTTTTCACAACAACAGCACAACACGGTTTATTCATTTAATGACAAACAAAAAATGAGGAAAAAACCTGAAATATTTGCTCAAATTAGTATTCAAATACACACTAAAAGTAGGCGTCTGTGTAAGGTTTTTATATATAAGGACTAGTGTTAATTTTATCAGCCGTTTTTAAATTTAGTCTCAGTTTTAGTCCAGTTTCTTTTTTTTTTTTTTAAGTTCAGTTTCAATTTATCACATTTAGTCAACCTCATCCCGCTTTTATTTAGTCAAGTTTTAGTCGACTATAAGTCGAGTACTTTAGTCTTTATTTTAGTCCAAGAAAACTTAATTTTATTTGTCTAGTTTTAGTCAACAACAAAAAAAAAAAACGCAGCCTCACAGCAAGAAGGTCACCGGTTCGAATCTCGGCTGGGGGGAGGTTCGAACCTTGAGGGTGGTGGCCTTTCTGTGTGGAGTTTGCATGTTCTCCCCGTGTATGCGTGGGTTCTCTCCGGGTTCTCCGGCTTCCTCCCACCGTCCAAAGACATGCATGTTAGGTTAATTGGTTATTCTAAATTCTCCCTAGGAGAGCGTGTGTGTGTGAATGGTTGTTTGTCTTTCTGTGTTGGCCCTGCGACAGACTGGTGACCTGTCCAGGGTGTACCCTGCCTCTCACCTACTAAAATGCTGGGATAGGCTCCAGCTCACCCGCGACCCGTAATGGAATAAGCGGTCAAGATAATGGATGGATGGATGGATGGATAGTCAACAAAAACTGTCAGCATTTTAGTCTATTTTTAATCAGGACAATTATTTTACCCTTTTACTGTTTTATCAGCAGGAAATATTGAACATTGTTAGTAGTTAGTAGAACATTGTTAAATTAAGTTTAAAATCATTAAACTACATTTAACAATCCATTTAAAACTCATACTTAAAACATAACTATCCTATTTTATGCAGAAATAATTGCAGGCATTTCTATGTTAACATGCATCCATTTTTATTAATTATTAATTTTTACTAATTTAAATCGAATGTCCTTGTGATGGTAACCTGAAGACATGCACAACAGCATTTTATGTCATCAAATAAATACATTGGGATGCAAACTCCTAGAGCAGTGGTTCCCAACCTTTTGTAGCTTGGAACCTCATTTTAATATCACAAAACTCTGGTGACCCCAAACATTCAAAACACTGAGAATTTTACTTACTTTTATACCACATTTTGGCTATTTCGTGTATGAAAATGTAGGTTAAAATTGTAATGAATTAAGTGTGGCATATTATTTTATTTTATCTAGATGATATGTTTTAGTACGTTTTAGTTGGGATCCATGTGTAGCTGCTCAGGTGTTTTAATCGCACTATAGTTCACCTGCAGCTCCTAGATTAGTTCATACTTCTGTCTGCTTTAATTAAACTTGCAGTCCAACTGAAAACAAAGTTGCCCGACCACCATAACGTATCTAAGTTAGCATAATTCAACTTCACACACAATTCTACAAGTGGCTATGGTCGGTACATGCTAAGAAGCTAGTAATTAAGTTTTTTGTTTCTTTTATTAAAAGAATAATAATCAATTAGATAAAAATGTCTTGTTCTGCTGGCAGGAATGATCTCCAGTCAAAAAAAAAAAAAAACCCAGTTTGATTTTAAAACCAGGTTTTGTGTACGAACGAGTTCAAATTTGCAAAGAAAAGTATGACAGTCCATGTCTACATCATCCTGGCACTACACCAACTTCACATTATTTACCCATGATGCATTGTGCACTCAAGCATAAAAAACCAGCAACGCTCCGCAGCAGCTGTGGTGCAGAGAAGCTGCGTGCACATCAAACACCTCCTCTGCTTAGGATTATTTACTGGAACATGACGTACTGTCTGAAAATTAAATCTAACATTTCAGAGTATATTATTACCGCCTGCACTTGAACAAGTCAAAACATCAGATTTATCAACTTCTAATCAAAACAGATGTGGAGTTAAAGCATCTATCCAGTGTAAGAAGATATAATATTTCTTTTGTTTGCATTTTTTCTCTTAGGGAAGAAAATAGCTTTAAATAGCAGTTTGACAGAAAAAGACCTTCTGTCACACTGATAAAGGTTATCCAGACAAATAAAATAAAATAAATAAAAAAATTTTGTCCACACATTATGTTCCACATGCATCTTTTTTTATCTGATAGAATTTAGCGTCTGGTATAAGTGATTTAATTTAATTTAATTTCTCTTCTTTCTCAACTTCATTCTTTTATTCTCTTCAATCAATTTAATGAACTGAACTTTGAGCTAATTCATGAGAAGCATGAACGTACACAAGACTGCTTAAAAATATTGAACAAAAACTTTTTAAAACCAGAAAAAATAAGCAAATATAAAAAGCAAGTAACTGTCAGAAATTCACGCGGAAGATGTTTCAGATTTTCTGTATTTTTCCTGTCAGCTGCTAACTTCTGTCTGTCTGTCTGTCAGATGCTGGCTCGGGGTCTGGAGATGGAGGTAAATTTGTGTTCTCACAGACTTTTTGTTACTTTTGGGCATTTTGACAGCACGTGAAAGCTGACAAGCTGCTGCATCCGTGTTTGTGTCTGCAGACGACGAAGGCTCCGGTCGCGGGAAAAAGGCCTCGAAATGTGGAAACTGCAAGTTTGGAGCTGAATGTGATGAAGACTCGGAGGATATGCTGTGAGCGTGCACGCACACACGCACACAAACTGATTCTTATGGAAAACTACTTTAGTCATTGTTATATAGAAATGCATCTATTAATTAATCCTGAAATAAAACATGAAGACAGCATACTGTTGGGAGAGAGATGAAGGGCAAAACAGTTGTTAACAGAATTTTAAAAAACATGGCAGGGATTTTGCAAAAAGAAAAACTATTTTTATAGTTGTCTGAATCCAGATTCTTATGGAAAATAAACCATGACTCGATAGTTTGTGTAAAATAAATAAAAACAAACACTGAGATTTACAAAAATAAGATTGCAGCTCTAGTGGATGAAAGAGCCTCAACAGAACCAGAAGCTAATCACTGGCACGCACACACAGGAGGTGACATCCGGGTTTACTGTGTGTTTTGTGGTGTGTGTGTTCAGCTGCATGTGTAACATCGTGTGCAACGGCCACAACGACAACCCGGTGTGCGGTAGCGACGGCGTCACCTACGACACGCCCTGCCATGTCCGGGAGGCGTCCTGCCTCAAACAGCTCAAGATCGACATCAAGCATGTAGGCCGTTGCCAAGGTAACAACACTACAAAATACAAAATTACACAAAAAACGCATCTAATAAACACATTATATTACATGTAAAACCCAAAAAAACAGAAGAGAAAAAGAAAAATACATTAAGAAAAGATTGTTGGGGGGGAAAAGAGAGAAGGAAGGGATGGATGGAGGAGAGATGGGAGGAAGGATCTGGGGATGGATGGTAAAGAAGAAGGCGAAAGAGGAGGAGGGGAGTCAGGAGGGAAAAGAGAAAAGGTAGAAAAATGTTTTCAGTTCATTTATATTGAATGATGATCTGACCTCAATCTAAACACACACACGTCTTGCTGTATCTGTGAGGACTCACTAATGACTTCATAACAGAAACCTGAACCCTGAAACCAGGTCTGAGGGCCAGAAACATCCTATTGTGCAGAAATCTGCTCCCAGTGATGGTTTCCAACCCAAACACACACACAGGATTTCCACGGATTACCGAGCAACCAGCTGGTCTCATTTTAACAAGACAACCTTCTGCTCTTCATTTTCTGTCCTCCTCTTCATCACTGGTTCTGCACGCATCATGTCAAAATGTTGAGGAAGTCCAGATGCAGCTCTCAGGTCCTGGTTCAGGTCTTTGTTGGATTTGTTCCAGTTTCTTTAGGACATCACTTTCAGATCCTGTTAATCAGCTGCTTTTTTAGACTCTTCTTCGTGCTTTTGGGATAAGTCCTTCTCTTAAAAACAACATACTTTTTTATTAATAATAACATTTTGAATGTTTTCAGCACAATCAGCCAATTTTAATAAGGAAAATATTAATAGCTGATGATCAGCCCAGTATATGTATTTGAATTGTAAGCCTTTAGATCTTAAGACGTAACATTCTTAAGATCTGGATGATACGTATTTTCACTAATGACAACATGAGCAGTTATAGTTTCATATTTGCCAATTTTGTTTTATTTATTTTTATCACCTTTAATTTCAGTTTTCAGTTGAGTTCTGCTCATTGCCATTAAGTTTTCATTGTATTCAAATTCAACCTTACTTGCTTTAAATATAACTCAATTTACGCAACAGATATGTCGCTGACAAACAGAAAAGCCACATTTTACGTTTTGCAGATGAAGCTGTAGAGAAACCTGCCACTGTTACAGGGTCTTACCAGTTCAATCTGTTCTTCTTCTTGTCTAGTCGGCTCCCGTGTGGCAGTTGGTGGGGGAAGAGTGGGCGTGATAAAGTTTGTTTTTTCCTGCATTATGATAGAGGTGTCCTGACAGTGGAGCTTTGCAGCCAGACCCCTCTCAATGGATCAGCATCGGGAGTGATGGCCAGTTTACAAGAGAATAGAAATCACAGTGATACGTGCTGAAGGGAGCGCCAGCAACAAAGCAGATGATGGCATGGAAGATAACATCCAGCTTAATGAGGAGATTCTCAGCAGCAGTTCCATAGATAATGTCACCATAAGCAGATAATGGAAGGACTGATATTTTAACTAACAAGTATTTTGCAGTGTTTGAAAGATGATTTGTTATTATACAAAAAAATCCTTAATTTGGAAAGCAAGGTGTTGATAATAATAATTATTTTATTTTTATTGCACACAACGAAATTTTTGAAAAGCTCTTCACTACACACTCACACCTACACACCCACACATGTGCACAGGCAGACATCTTCAAACATACAGTAAATAAATACAGTGCAAAAGATCTTATTAAAAAAGAAAAAGTCCACGGGCAGTTCAGATGGCCGTGGGGTAGGGGGTGCATATAAAAGGAGAGCCAATCAAGCCAGATTCCACGGTATTGCACCTGTGGTGAATTTCTTGTAAAAAATTATACATTTTGTTTTACTTTTATTTAATCAGAGATGAAGATTTAAAAAAGCCAACTCCAAACGGATGAAACTGGGCTGTAAGGAAGTCAGAGCAGTGTTTAGAGGTGAACAGAATAGTATCATCTGCATATAAATGAGTGTTAGAAATACCTGTAGCATAAGCAATATTATGTATGTGAGAAAGATCCAGAATGTCATCATCCTCAGGAACAATGTGGTTAACAATTCATTATTTAAAAACCATAACTTCTCTTCAGAGGAGTAGTAAAATACTTATCCTTTCATATAAAACTTTTTAAGAATCAGAATGCTTTTTATTATCGTTGCATGTCTCACATATAACGTAAGTTCACTGCGTAACCTACAAAGAACTGCTCACATACACAAACACTCACACTTATTCCCCAACCCCAAACATTAAAAATAGGAGATTAAAAAGATTAACAAACAATATAAGCAAAGAATTAGACAATAACAGCAATAAATTGATAGAAAAATAGGTAAGTGCATAAACTGAGGTAGATGATAGCAATATGAGCTAAAAAGTGAGTCCAAAATTGCACAATTTGCACTGATGTGCCATTTATCTATTGTTACTGTTAGTTGTATCGTATGAGGGGAACAGGCAGAAAAGAGAGTTCAGCATTCTGACTGATGCAGGGTAGAAACTCTTTGAAAGTTTTATCACCTCAATATAACAAATACAGATTTTTCTGGACAGAACATTAAACCACCAAACATTTCCTGGACTTGTTCTGAATCAGTGACTCTACATTCTCAAACGAGCATTCAGAGATCTCATCATCATCATCATCATCATCATCAGAAGTAGCAGCGCATTCCTGCAGACGTGACTTCACCCTCCAGCAGTGTTGATGTGTGTGTGTGCTCAGCCTTTCTCCTCGCTGCTCCGTCACATTACATTAACACACTTTGGTCCTCCAGTCATGACTTCCTGATTAAAGCATCAGCAAACAATTTCCATCAAACTGAAGAAGCTGCAGGCAGATTTAAATGCTTCGTTAGAACCATGTCAAACTAAGTTTTAACTTCAACTTTTGTCTTCTGGGATTTTTTTTTACTTCTAATTAGTTTTTGTCTTTAACCAGCAACTCAAATCATTTAAAGATTCTATTCACAGTCATAAAAAAACTGGAAAGCTATTATCTTATTGATATTTCATCAACTTAAGTCCATCACAGACTTTTTAGGAACAAAAAGAGAAAAATATTTTTCTTCTTCTGTGGTTTCAGATAAAAGCAGGAAGGATGACGGCACCAGGTCCAAACCAGACATCTATGGTGAGACACCGCTGCCTCACTCAGCGATTACGCCGCCTTTATTACAGCAGCCAATCACCAACCAGAGTTTTTCCCTTCTGTTTTCCAGCTGTGCCCAAGCCTGGTGAGGGGGAGGAGTTTGTAGACAACCCCGCCCCCTGCTCTGAGGACTACGCCCAGTTCTGTGAACACGGCCAGTGTGAAATGAGACACAACCGGCCCACCTGCAGGTAACACCTGTTTCTGGTCTCTGATGCGGTTCAGACCTCAGTTTGAGATGCAAAAATCTTCTGAGGAACCAGAATCTTTAAGGCTGCTTCCATCTTTTCCATCGTAAAAAATACGTTGGCAGATACTATGAATATTTAAGTATCTGTTTGAATCCAGGGCAAGTTTTTACAAGAGACTCAAAAAGTTCAAACTAACTCTGAAACTAAAATGATGGAAAACATAACATAAAACTGTTAAATATTAAATGAAAAAAAAAAAAAATCAATTTAAAGGAAACTGTTTTAAAACAAAAAGCATAAAAATGTTCACATTCTCTGATTTTGTGTTCAAATAACAAATGTAGAAATAAAAACAATTAATAATGGCTCATATTCAGGTTTTGACCCAGAAAATGCCTAATACTGATTATTTGTTGACCTTAAGTTTCTCCACGATCGTCCTGAGTTTCCCAGTTTGCACATTTAACCATGGGCGTGTGTGTGCGTCTCAGGTGTGATGCAGCGTACGGTGGACCTCACTGTGACCAGCTGCTGGATTTCAACATCCTCTATGTGGTGCCCAGTGGTCAGAAGCTACACTACGTCCTCATCGCCGCCATCATTGGAGCCGTTCAGATCGCTGTCATTGTTGCCGTGGTGATGTGCTTCACCAGGTACTCGCTCAGTTACATCACTGTTGCAGGTTCACAACTTCACATATGAGAAGTTTAGAATCTCAGAAATCAGAGACTAAACATTTCTTTCTTTCCCTGAAGGTGACTTTTTATCGATATATAGATCCTCCATTACCGATGGAACATATTATATTAGTTAGCTAAGGTGATGTGGACTCAGGTGAACAGCAGTAAATAGCTAGGTTAGTGGTTGCAGTGACGACTCTTGGCCAGCAGGGGGCACACACTCTATGATTCGTCTCATTCAGCTGACAGGAATCAGGGTTCTGATCAATGCTGCACAGATGGAAGTTCATTCATCAACAGCTGAAGCTAAAAAGAAAAAAGAAACAAACCAAACTGTGAGGAGCAGAAAAACACAACCACTGAGAAAACAAATAAAAGCCTCCCATCTTTAATTTTTCAAATCATTTTACATTATTCATAAAGCTCCTGCTGAGTTCAGGTTTTCTAAGCTACATTACAACACACACAACAGTCAGTGTGTCCACGTCACACACTCTGTTTAAAAGTTTAATAAGATATTTGTTTCGGCTGTCTTGAATTTTAGACGGTTGCCTTCATCTGCAACTAAGTTGAGTTTTTTAAAGCATGAAATGACCATATTGTGACAGAAGGAGCAGAAAACTTGGAATATGGAATAACAGGAGTGCCACAAAAAACAAACAAAAAAAACAAACAAACAAATGAATCTGTGAAAGAAAGATTAAATATATTAGCATATGTATACAGAAATTAATAAATTTAGAATCATAGACTGAATTATAACTTATTATTATTATTATAATAGTTTTATTTATTTTTTTTAAGTTTTAGTCTGTTTTTCTATATTATTATTTATTTTTCTATACTGTTTTTATTTTTCCTCTTTGCTTTTCAGGCTATGTGTAAAATAATCATTATTTACAGGTAATCATTGCTTTTCTGACATGTTTTTGTTCTGAGTTTAAGTCACTAACAAACACTGTAGTTAAAATCTCCATCACATGAGCTTTGTTGTGATTTGCCAACAGTGTTCACTATTTTATTATTATTTTATTAGTTCACTAACTTCCTGTTTGGGTCGAGGAATTTGATGTTACATTGGAAGTGCTGTGAAAAAGAAATGTTTAAAGGTCTAAAACTTAATTTAGCTATAATGTAACACTCACATCACATCTAAAAGGGCTTCACAGGCCACACTAAAATTCATATGTTTTTTTTACAGACTTGGCTGTTCTTCTGAGACAATGTAATTTATAATTACATAAATCTTTAGTAACTTCAGTGTCAATTTGTCTCTTCAGATGTGTTCTGAAACAGATTTTGTAGTTAAGGTGAAATAAGTGATGGTGAAAGTAATATTCCTCATACAACAGATTTTTTTTCTTTTATCTTACAATTCTGTATTTGAATTGTTATGCCTAATATACTGTGTTTTTATTGTACAGTGTCTTTATGTGTTTGTGAAAGGCACTTTTAAATAAAATGTGTTATTATTGTTATTACCTCATGCTCAAATTTTAGTGGCTTAATGGACTTTGGGGGCAGAGGCTGACTATGGCTCAAAAAGGATGGGCTACGAATGAAAATGTGATTAAAAAGCAAAAACTTACTGGAAATAAAAAAAATATTGAAATCTCAATGGAAAAATGGATAAAAAATGTCTATTTATATGGAAAAACAGCAACTAATATTACATAAATAAATGTAATAAAGTTTATAAATAAATTTATAAACTAAAATTTAAAATAATTAATATTAATATAACCTTTTTTTATTCATATTCAAATATGTTTTCCATTTATTTAAAATGAAATCTTTAATTTATATTGAAAAAAAACAAATTGAAAATAAATGGACAAATGTGAATATTTATAAAAAAATTTAATTTCATATGGACTTATCTTATTGTATATTATTTCATTTATCTTCATATTTTCACATTTAGTTCTGAGTTTATTCCCTCTTTCTTTTTATTATTCAATACAATTTTATTACGTATTTTTGGCACTCCGGTTATTCCATAACATTGTTATAAAGCTTTTAAACTAAATACATATCTTTAAGGCCTAATATCTATTTTACTTTTAAATTACTTTTAGAATTATGATCCAGAGTTTATCTGTCTGATCACACTATGATAAAAAAAATGTTTTTATTTACCATTTTGAGGAACGTGAATGCAGTTGAAACCAGCCTCCTAGTGGTCATCAGTGGTAACGCATTAACATACAATACTACTGCAAATCAGGTTTAATCTGATTTTGTATTTGTTATGATGACATACTCCTGAGAAGCAAAATAGTGATTTAGAAATAATGGATTTACAAGACAGTAGTTTCAGTGTTGGCGACATCTATCTCCCGACCCACTGGACTGCATGTTTTAGATGTTTTCCAAATCCTGATTCAGATTAATGGACGTCCTCATCGAGTTCTTTCCACACCTGTTGATGAGCGATTCATTTCACCCAGGCAACATCTAAAACCTGCTGGGCAGTGGGTCCTGAGGACCAGGACTGAGAAATACTGTTTTATATAGTGTTGAGATCATTCAGTGACGTAAACATCCTAACACCATAGAAACAACACTCACTCCATGGTAACGTGTACTTCCTGTTGTGTCCTGCAGGCGATGCAACAAGACGAAACGTGGCCGCAGACAGAAGCAGCATCTCGGCCACTTCCCGTCAGGAACCTCCTCCAGGATGATGTAGCTGCTCACTTCTTTCCTCTTCATCTTTTTATAAAAAGTCAACAAGTCCAGTTTTCGTACCACACAGACAGTTTTATATCGACTTTTTGGTGCCTCTTTATTTCCCCCTTTGTTTTTTTAACCTAATTTGTAAGTTCAGAAGGGGCCTTATTTTTCAGATTTCCCTCCACGTTTGATTCTTTTGCATTGTTTGCGGACGGTACCGTCCGGTTTGCATTTGCCGAGCTGCTGCCGTCCTCTCAGACTGGGAACACTGTGGATCCTCCGACAGGAAGCAGAGATATTAGTTATCTGATTGTATCATCATGCTGGACCATCCACAACCTGTGGGACGCACATTTATACTATTTTTCGGCATTTTTTTGCATTATTCCTAAATAATATTTGTTTTGTTCACATGGCCTGTGTTTAAGAATGAACTCTGACAGCAAAATCTGAAATTTAATACTTATTTTAGACTTTTACCACCAAAATCATGAGGTCTAAAAGTTAATTGCCAGCTTAGTGAAATTAGATGCAATTGATCTGAATTTTAACATGATTGATATAATTTGATGAGCCAGAATTAGTCTTTAGGTTTAATTGCATAGAAGACACTTTAATATTTAGCCGCTGCAGCAGCAGCACTGCTGGTTTTATTATCGCTTTGTAAACATTGCAAGTCCTTCAGCAGGGGTTTACATGCAAGTTGCAGTTAGACTTTGTTCTGATCAATTTGCTGTTGGGTGTTGGACTGATGTTAGCTTTGTAAGATGGTGTTTTTAACATGTGCAACATATGTCTGAAATTTGGAATCTTAAAGAAAATGGAAAAAAATGCTCCAGTTTCATGAAATTCAAACATTGTAAAAATGTATATGGATGGATATCAGAGTCAAATGTTGTAAAGCCCCTTTCAGACACCACTCTCCAAGAATCTGATGCCAACTGATTGAGTCAACATGGATTTCCAAATCCATATAAATGCAATTCTGCTGCAGTTACATTAACACACACTCAGATTAGTGGTGTGTCTTTTCCCGGCAGATAACAGCTACACTCGTTACTGAGTGCTATGAACTCTCTAAAGCAGGGATCAGCAACTCTGGTCCTTGAAGGGCTGCTGGCCTGCAGGTTTTAAGCCGCGTTTCCACCGACTGGTCCGGGTCGATGCAGTTTGGTTTGGTAAATCCTGATCTCTGTGGCATTTCCACAGCCTAAAATACCTTTACCTAGTACGCAGCATAACGGTTGGATAGTGACAGATGCGTCAGCTACGTAATAGTCTGATGTGATAGCAGTGTGACGCCTTCCTTGAATTATAACAAAAGAAAGCAACACACAAAGGAGGAGAATGGTGGACATCCAGCAGTTTGTGTTCTTTCTTCTTGTTTTCTGGCTTTTAAACAACAAAAAGTCCACTGTATGTGTTGCCACTTTGTTCTTAGTGCCATGTCACACAGGAAGTGATGACTTTTTCCACCAATCAACGGATTGCAGTGTGTCAAGCTCCGCCCTTTTGAGTTGGATTGGTAAGATCTGGATTCCAACAGAAGGGTTCCAAAAAGTGGGAAGGTTCGAGTCGAATATTCTGGTTTCCTTCCCAGTTTTTGCCTGTGAAAACGCGAAACGTGTACCAACCAGTACTATACCAAACCAGACCCTTTGGTGGAAACGAGGCTTTAGATGTTTCCCTGCTGCAACACAGACTCAAATATGATGGAGCTCCAACAACTTGTCCAATTCTGCACAAGCCTGTTATGACCCGTCCGTTTGAGTCAGGTGTGATGCAGCAGAAACATGGAAAAACAGGGAAAGTCAGGTGACGTCCTCACCCAGCACACGCTGACACGGACGTGATGACATGGATTTTTATGGAAATACATCATTTTTTAAAGAAACTTCCCCTCACCGTCATATGCATGTCTAAATGCTGTCATCTTACTACATTGGTCAGGATGTTAATGTTACATATGTCCAGTCTAAAAGGGGCTCAGTCATATGATTGAATTGGAAATGTTAAAATTTTCTTCCATATCGAAGACAATTAATTTCTAATCTGGCTTTTTACCAGA
This sequence comes from Melanotaenia boesemani, assembly GCF_017639745.1. NCBI lineage: Eukaryota > Metazoa > Chordata > Actinopteri > Atheriniformes > Melanotaeniidae > Melanotaenia > Melanotaenia boesemani. The sequence goes on along the minus strand of NC_055699.1, from coordinate 21,044,518 downwards.
CAAACCATTAAGATTCAACGTGTAGGTTGTTCCCATTAAGCTCTGCAACTCACGTTTGGCTCAACTTTTCTTTACTTTGTCACAAACGTGTTATAACGCCTTAAATCTCCAGGGGGCGCTCTGCACTGGGGCTACAGGATTATCAGGGACCACTGAAGCCCTCAAGGTTGTCTTTTGTTTTGCGGTGTCTCACAGGGACAGAAATCACTTTTCATGTCAACATTATTTTATCTGTTTTGTGTTTGTCATGAGATGCACCTGAGAACCAAAATGCTGTTTTTTCTACTTATGAAATAATGAGGTACAAGCTGACGTGTACAGGTTATTATAATTATTTTATTGTTAATTTTCAGATGACGCCATTCCGGAAATGGATTTCTTTTTTTTTCTGTGTGTGTGTGTGCGTGCGTGTTTGAACAAGTCGAGAATAATTTAAATGACTTGGCTGAGTTTTTTTTAATGTAATTTGTAACAATGGTACAAAGTCGTCCATGTTGATTGTTCATTTGTGGTAGAAGGCGTAGATCGATAAGCTGGGCCAAGGTTCCTTCATGTGCCGCTGCACTGAGATCAGATGGCTTTGACTTTTCAGCACGACAAACCGAGATGGTCGTGACCTGCGCTGATCTCGGTCAGGCGAAGCCTGCAGGAATCCAGCCTGATTTTACTGTAGATGTTGCGTACTGCATGAACCAGTGAAGTTGATGTTTAGACTGTGTTGTAGCTAAACTAGAATTAAATTATGATGTTTGAACCACTGTGTCTTTGTTTCAGTTTGTTCATGTTCGTTTGTTCAGGTTGTCATACAGGGGTCTAAAGCTGCATTTCTACCAGAAGCCCCCAGTACCTTTAGCCCCAGGAACTTCTTCAAGGAACTACAAAGATTTGGCTGATGTGGTTTAATTGGCCAGTGTTTTGGCTCATGGGTTAGTTACAGGACTCTTTGGCTTCTTTAGTCAAGTCAGTCTCCATGTCTTTCAGAGGAAGGTGGGGTTAAATATAGCGGTGACGGCGGGATAATTATAAACAGCAGCTGGTGGAGGGTTTTTAAATGACGGGCAGTCCCCTTCTCTGTCTGATTCCGTCCCTCCTTTCCAACCTCACCTCATTCCCCTCATGTCCAAATATCAAATCAAGATGAGTATATACTCAGAGATGTACCCAGTAAATCAATTATCAGTTTTTATGAATCAGCGCTTTCTAAAAATAACAATTTAGTCTTCAAGTTTTAAATTAGGTAAATAGTCAGACTGGTACATGACACATTGTATTATTATTTAACAGAAACTGAGACCAAATGAGGAAATAATATGTGCAAAACAGGTGCACCTGATCAATGCACTGATTATTAAATATCATCAGTTTGAGTTTGTCTTTAAAAGTAGAGGTTTCATTTTGCTGATCTGCAGCTTTCAGGTGTGTGTTAACACCATGTCAAGGAGCAAAAGCATGAACAATGATCTTAGAGAAGCAACTGCTGTCCATCAATCTGGGAATTGTTATGAGGTCATTGCCAAACTATTTAGAGTCCATCAATTTACAGAGAACGATTATTCACGAATGAAAAACAGTCAAGACAGCTGCCAGTCTTCCCAGGAGTCCCAGAGAAACTGCAAACACCCAAGAGCTACATCTCAGACTCGACATGCCTCAGTAAGCATGTTAAATGCTAAAGTTCATGACAGCACAGTTAGAAAAAGACTAAACAAGTAAGGCTTGTTTGGAAGGTTTGCAGGAGAAAGCCTCTTTTGTCTAAAGGGACTAGAGACGGAAATTAGAGCTAATGCTAAAATCTGGTACATAGGTGGCACTCACCACCTAAACACTTTGTAGATCAGCCATTCACTTCACAATAAGGAAATAAAATTCACCTATAGTAGTCGTAACCCCAACAGAACAGGACTGTTGGCATAGCCAAAGGTCGAAGAAACATGAAGAATCAGATGTGTTCACCTGATCTTTTAACATCCAGATACTAGTCTGATAGCATCTGGGGTCAAGCTCAGTTAGTTAGCTACACAAAGCTGTTGCGTTGACTGAACATTGGCCTAACTTGTTTCAGTAAGCCATTTGCCCCTCCCACCTCATGGCTCCACCCCATTAGATTAAATTACAAGCACTTAGCGCCAACAAAGATTGGACCCATAGCAAGCGTTAGCATGATTTTATAGAAACCTATCCTTCCATTTGGAGGTCTGAAGCAGAAGGAAGGGATTAAGACAGAACCAGTGAAAAAATTATGGCTGATAGATGGATGATAGAGGAATAGGTGGGAGGGGGTTTCCACTTCTTTTAATACACTCATCTCCCAAAGAAGCACAGGGAGTCACTTTACCAGCACTGTATTTTTAGAAGCAGAGAACACAGGGAGACGCTGGGATCCTTTATCACATACATTCCTGCATGATCCATTTCCATTTTAAAGTTCTTTATGGGCAAGTCAGTGCTTCTCAGATCCTTTGGGATTAACTCATAAACTCTTTATGCCAAGTCCGAACAAGGCAAACCGGAATCAGACTATCACTTGGGTATATTTGCCTTTACAGTCTTATCTGAAAAATCTACAACTTCACTGGTGGTGAATATTGTTAAAACTCACTGATCCTCTCAGCGTTCATCCTGCTCTTTTCCTCATCTCAATTCAGTCCCCCCATAATTCCCTCCCTTTTCCTCCCTCCCCCCTCGCCCAGCAGGGTGGAGTCTGTTAGTTGATCTCAATAGTTTCAGGGTGAACCTCCATTTGTAGAGAGGTGATCCAGTCCTCCTGTCCTCTTCCTTTCCCTCTCCTCTTCCTCCCTTCTACCCCTTAATTTTCTTTAGACTCAAACCTCATCTGGTGATCTTTTCTGATAATTGTAGAAGTTTCTGCTGGATTTTGTTAAGTTGTTCTTCCATTTTTTGTTTGGATCACTGGATTCAAACCGTCGAGTGACCAACCAGGCAATTCAGAGACAAACCAACGAGCAAGTATGACAGATAAACCGGGCTTGCCAACAGGTGGTGGAGATGATGCAGGTAGCATCATGGCGTTGCTGGAGCGCGTGGCAGGCCTCATGGACAGCGTCCAGATCACACAGCAGCGCATGGAGGAGCGTCAGCTGGAGCTGGAAAACACAGTGAAAACCATCCAGGCTGATGTGGTCAAGCTCACCAGTGACCACGCCAACACCAGCTCCACTGTTGATCGGCTGCTGGAGAAGACTCGCAAGGTCAGCCGCCACATCAAGGATGTCCGGGTGCGTGTGGAGAACCAGAACATCAGGGTTAAGAAGGTGGAAGCCACCCAGAGCGACCTGCTTGCCAAGAACAAGTTCAGGGTGGTCATTTATCAGGTGAGAATCATTGATGAAATTGTTAGAGTTTAGTGATTGTTGGTCTGATGTCTTATGATCCTTTACAACCTCTGAAGTTCTGATCAGTTAAAGGCAACGTTTTTTCCGACTGTCATCTGGGAAGGATGTGAAGCATCAGGTTTAAGTATGACTAAATGATGAGCAGCAAACTGTGCTTTCATTGCAGGAAGAATTCAGAGCTGGTCTACCATCACACAAGTATATATAATAAAAGTTGTCCATAGGTCTTCCCAGAACCAAACATGCTTAAATGGACTCTTAAAAATTATACTGTATCTGCACTAAAAAGACAATCACTCCTGTTCCAAACAAAGTCTTCAACCCCACCAGACCCAAATGTTGCAACACTGATCCACGTATAACCAAACATTTATGATCACTTTTCTTTGTTCTACATGTCTCTGTTAATCCACATTTAAAGTCTTTCAACATTAGGGCCACTCAACAAATGTCTCATTTCATCATAAGGGTTGAAATAGCAACAACTGAACACACACACGCACACACAAGGCTTCATTTTACTTCTTTGGCCTTCACAGTTAGCAGCTGGTGACCTGGTTATTTTAGCCCTGCATAAACGTCAGCATGCTGAAAGGTTACTTCACAGACCTGGGCTCATTGTGTGGACTTTCACTTCAAAATAATTAGTTCATTTAGAAAATCCAGACTTAGTTTTAATATAAAATGAAGGAATTAAATTTCATTTGCTGCTTTTTCTTGACATGTTTTAACAGTTGTTTTTTCTCACATGCTTAGATTAATAGTCTATGATGGCGATATTGTGTTAGTGTGAACTTATCTAGCCTGACATAACGGAAAAGTAAGGAAAAGCATATCTTTATGTTCAAACTGTTAAAACAAATACCGCTTTTGGGTTAGCATGTTAGCTAGCGTGTTGGCTTAAAAAATGTGTGAGTAACTCGGTGGGGTGTGGTTTAGTTGTCGTAATCTAGACTTTAAGTTACAGAGTCATCAGGTCGCATGATTGGCTGGGTGCAGCACAGTGAGGTCAAGCTGCATATGTGAAGAAATGGGAAAGATTTAGCTCAGTTCATATTCTGAGCAACTTCAGATGCATGATCCCCATTCTTGCACTACAATTAATTTTTATGTCTACATCGGTGTGGCGAAGAATCTTTAGGGTCATTGTTAGGTTTCTTTGCAGGTCTATTATGGAGCACAATCTGGACTCTTTAGCTTGTAGCATCACATATTGCAACATTTTTTCTTTTAACTGAAACCTACTAACCCGGCATTCATTACCCCTACCACAGCTTTATTTTCTCTGCTTTATGTTGATCATATGACAAAGTAAAACAAATCCAGAGTACTGAGAAGAGGAAGCACATCCTTGCTGAAGCCTGCTACATATATGACCAATAATAGGCTAACGCTGGTAGCTGATAAAAACACACCCACTGCAAACTTATGTGAACATCAGATGAATCATCAGTCTCATCCAATGTGTCTACCCTTGATTTCAAAGCCATTAGAAGTTCCAAGGCTAAGCGAGTAGTCACCTTCTTATTTTACCGGTGTATGTCTCAGTTACTAGCATCAGTTTATCAACCACTAATTACTAGACTTAAATTTAAAGCTGGCCCTGGATGCAAACCATGACACAAATGATCCAATATTGATGTTATATTCATCTATCCATTTTCTGCCGCTTACCCGGGGTCGGGTTGCAGTGGCAAAGAAACCCAGACTTCCCTCTCCCCGACCACATTCACCAGCTCATCCATGGGGATCCCAAGGTGTTGCCAGGTCAGCCGAGAGACGTAGTCCATCCAACGTGATCTGGGTCTTCCCCAGGGTCACCCAGGGAGGCGTTCAGGAGGCATCTCGATCGGAGGCCCGAGCCACCTCATCTGGCTTCTTTCGATGCAGAGGGGCAGCGACTCTAATAATAATATAGTGCTTTTTTTTCAAGGAACGCTTACATTGTATTCATTATTCCTTCACTCCTCATTCATACCTGGTGATGGTAAGCTATGTCTGTAGCCACAGCTGCCCTGAGGCAGACTAACGGAAACGTGGCTGCCAAACCGTGTCTACAGCCTCTCCGACCATCACTGAACATTCATCACCAGCGATGCCAACACTAGAGGCGCGGAGGGTGAAGTGTCTTGCCCAAGGACAACAGATGACTGGGGGGATTGGGAATCGAACCACCAACCTTCTAGTTATTGGACGACCCGCTCTATCACCTGAGCCACTGCCACCCCTACTCTGAGCCCCTCCCGTATCAAAGAGCTTCTAACCCTACTTCTAAGGGAGACCCTGCGAAGAAAACGAATTTCGGCCTTTTGTATTCACGATCTCGTTCTTTCGGACCAGAGGTGACCAGAGGTGACCAGAGGTGAGGGTAGGAACATAGATCAACTCCTCCTTCACCACAACAGACTGATGCAGAGTCCGCATCACTGCAGACGCCACTCCGAACTGCCTGTTGATCTCCCACTTCATCCTTCCGTCACTTGTGAACAAGACCCTGAGACACTTGAACTCCTCCACTTGGTGCAGAACCTTATTCATATACTGATGTTATACTGAGAAGATATTCCCCCTGTTCCATTCTGAGGCAATGAAAAGCTAACCTACAGCACACTTGTTTGAATTACTGTGTTTGATTATTGTACATGCAAACTTTAACTTAAGCGTAACTTTGATGTAGAGAATAGAAACCAAATAAAAACATGTCCGTACTCCCTTTTACACCCACCGATCAAACAGCATGTTTTGAGCTCTCAGAGCTTCTGTGGGTCTGCTGTACTGTAAGTGACTGTGCCAGCTGAGTGCTGACAGACCAGGTTATTCTGAGTCTGAACCTTCACCATCTCCTAATATAGCTGTTTGCTCATCCCCTTGTATCCCTGGTCCGATCATTTGTTAGCTGCTAACAGGCTGCTACTTGCTCTGACAGCAGGTTTAAGTTAGACCGAGGAAGGAAATGCTCCGATGAAGAGGTCAAACTGGGATCATGAACCTTCACCCTTCATGTTTGATCACTCTGCCTTGCTTGAGTTGGGACGGCCTACTGGATGGGTTTTGCAGCACTATGCACTGAAAATAACCTCAAGATTCCCAAGCGGATTCACTTCTAAACTTTTTCTTTCACCTTTTGAATTCGACACTGATATCAGGGCATGACTAGCCTAGCTTAGTCTGAAAACAGCTTGACAGTTAGCCTGGCTCCTCTAAGGTTTAAAACAAGACAAAGTATGCCTCCAGTAACTAAAACTCACCGATTTGCTGGCAATTACTTAGAAGAGGTGTGTTTGGTTGCCTAGCAGCATTTTCATCTCCAGATGTAAAACCAAATACAGTTAATGAACAAAGGATCTTCTAAAGGCATAAAAGATTAACAGAATTTCCTTTGTGTAGCACAGAATAAGTTCCTTCCAAACCTTGAACTGTTGTTCACATTCATGTTTCTGTGCAGAAGAAATGAAGAGGACATGAGCTTTTGAGGAGCATTTTTCACTTTGCTTACTTTTGGCTTGTTAGCAAACCCATCTCCACGTTCCCGCTACGTAACTCAGTTATGAGCGCTATGCACTCTGTGAAAGCTCTGGAAATGTCAGCCTCTCTATCAGGTGTCATATTGTGCCGATGATGCAAGTAATCAAAGATACAGATGCTGCTATTAGCATGTTACAGGCTAGTCATTGGAAAGGAATATTTTCCATCACGGGAGACACATTCCTGATGCCATACATTAAGATGTTCATCTTTTAATATTACTTCACTTTACTTTTTTGGTTCAGATGGGCCTTCATGGAGGAGGTTGTAGATTTAGTGCCTCAAAGTTCACATCTCAAATTTCACCACAGATCAAAGTGTAGAAAACTGTCCTGCATCCTGAACACTATCAGCAGTTCAAGTCGAGTGTCTTCTTTGCAAGTCCAACATACCACAACTGCTTTTGTAGTAAGTTAAAGTGCAGAAACATAAAAATAGTGCTTTGACGTTTTGTCATTTGAACTTTTCTGTTTGCCTGTAGGACCCCATCAGGTTGCAGTTGTCAGCTCTCACTATGAATGAGTGAGGGCAGTTTAATCAGGGTTAGCCTTTTCTGCAGCTCCAGCTTCAAGATTTTAGTGTAACCTGATCTCAGAGCTACCAACAGATGCACGCCATGATGCAGCCTGAAGCTGAAGGCAATCCAATTTCGCACCATCCGCTGCTACTCGCTGATATGTTTAGCTTCCTGCAGCCAAGAGCTGAGATGCAGGAACAGGTGCTGCAGTTTATTTATGGAAACAGGATCAAGGCCCGCACACAAACCAGTCAAGTCTGCATGACACACTTTACTCAGAGACGGATTTAAACCTGACATCACTATCAAACTTTTTGAAGCTTATGTACAGAATGATATAAACTAAGCACGATGTGTTCAAGTTCAGATAAAATGAGGATGTTCACACTCTGTCCTGTATTTTCCCTCAGGGTGACCAGGAGGTGAAAGCTGTCACACCAGGGAATGAGCCAGCAGAATCTAGTGGTGCTGCTGCAGCTAGACCTGAAGTGGAACCGGATAAGTTCGAGCTCCCTCCAGAGTCTGATGAAGAATACATGGTGGTGGAAGAGGCTGATTCCTCAGCAGCTGGCCGTGCGAAGAAGACAGGGCTGACACGCATTGAGAGCTTCAAAGCTACCTTTTCAAAGGAGAACATGAGCAAGACCCGCGAGAACCTGGGCAAATTCGGTGAACGAATCGTGACGGCAGAGAGGCGCGAGAAGATTCGTCAGTCCGGAGAGAGGCTGAAGCAGTCAGGTGAAAGGCTGAAGGAAACCATCACCAAGAACGTCCCAGCAAAACTCAACCTGAAGAAGGAGAGGACAGTGGCGGAGGGTCAGGAAGGAGCCGAGGGAGCCGCAGAGGGAGCCGTACCCGTTCCTCCTCCCAAAGGCCGTAAGGGCAGTCCGCATGCTGCCAGGGTGGCTGATGATGAGGGCAAGGCTGAGGAGTCCGAAGTGCCAATGTACGACATGAAACAGCTGTCATAAACCACTAGATCTGGGCCCCTTTCTTTGGACTTAAGAGACCACACTGAATGAGAGAAAGAAGGTTCCGGGATGTCTGCTGAGGAGCAGAGGTGTTTTAATAAAGATTACCTTTTACTGAAGATTGTTGAGGGAAGTGAGCAGACAACGGGCCAGTAACAGATCAATTCTGACTGAACATGAAGACAATAATCCAATAGATTCTTAAACTCTTGAACTGACAATTATCCCCGAATCCATAAGATACAGAGGGTCAATTTTTGTTTTGTTTCCAATAAACACTGACTCTGAACTAATGAACAAAGCTTCTCATATCACACCGTTGCTGTTCACTTGCTTGCATGTTGACGAGGTTTAAATGTTGGATGATGAAGATGGAATGGTTATATGGTACATTTAGTTCTGTAACATGTTGGAAAAAAGAGAGAAAGCCCAGTTGAATAAACTGGACTTTGTGTTTGGTAACAATGGTTTGTTTCCATAGAGGTTTTCATGGGTTCTAAGGTTGGCTTGTGGCAGACTGATGACACAGAGAGCTCAGAGTGAGACCAGATCAGAAATATAGTTTGTACTGTCACAGTTAAAGTTCTGAATCTGGTTTCAGAGACAGAAGACCTGTGAAGATCTCTAGTTTGTGTTCTTAGAAGAAACATTTTCCATTGCTTTGATGAGTATGGCAAAAAAAAAAAAAAAATAGCAAGATGAAATTAAGTTCTGAAAATTTGTAATAAGTGGGAAAGTAACTCCGCACGTTCTCCCAATGGGTTCTCCTGGTACCCCGTCTTCCTCCCACAGTCCCACAGTGTGAGCATGAACGGTTGTCTCTCTGTGTTGGCCCTGCAGTGGACTGGCGACCTGTTCAGGGTGTACCATGCCTCTCGCCTAGTATCCCCTGGGGCAGGCTCCAGAACCCTTGCAAGCCTATGTCGGCATAAGCAGGTATAGAAAATGGATGGTTGGAAAAGAAAAAAGTTGCAGCAAAAATTTCTTAAAGAGAATAAAATAAACTTAAGTTTTGTAGAAAGTTTAAAAGATTTCAGGGGAATCAGATTCGGTCAGTTCAACGTCCCTGTAAGACCCTGCCAAGACCTTTTTAAAATTTACTTTACAGGACATGATCTACAGTCGAAGCAACATTTCAACCAGAAGTGCCCACATCATGGGTGTCATGCGTCCACTGTGATCTAAATTCCTGGGAAGTTTAGGAAAATGAGTCAATTGTAGAAATCAGTAGTGTGGCACCTTCCTGCAGGGGTGTGCTGAGATGTGGCAGTTTTGTTTTGGTTTGTCTTTATTTTATTTTTTATTCGTGCTTAGACAAGCCCCAAAAAAGGCGTTTGAATTCTCTGGTTGCTAATTATCTCTGTTTTGTTTTCACATTTGCAGGTTCCCTTCATAATTTATTATTTAGCTTGTTGACCCCACCAGCTGTGCTGTGATGTGGCCACTCATTACAGTAGCTAGATATGTGATAAAACATTCTGTTTACAAACAGTTGCATATCTAAAAGTGAACAGTTTTACAAGCTGTGACAGACTAAAAGTGAGATATGACAAAAAGGTGGAAAAAGACAAAGAGTACTCAACCAATTAGAAATGTTTTGACAGAGTATTTTCAAAAGAATTTCCTTCTAACTGTGGTTGGTTTAAAATTTCTTCCTATTACTTTAAGTTTCTGGTTCCTGCAGTAGAAAAACAGAAAGTATCTTTAAAGTTACTGGGGAAAGTTCCCACAGGTCAATATGCAGATGTTATGTAACTGCAGCTTGAAGAGAGGCGGGGCTGCATATTTGACTCCACCTCTAACTTTCAACCAAAGTTGCTTTCCTGTCGGTTACAACAGAGGTTTCTACTGAACTGTGGAACCCTGAAAAGCAGCACATCCCATCAGGCTGAAAATAAAGCTAGCCTTTTCTGAGGTTTTTCTCTAACAAATAACCTGGTGATTGATATTTATTCTCCAAGTAAAGCTTGCCATATTGATCACTGACGTCTCTACTGTAATCTTGATTTTTGTTTTATTTTTAGCTTAAGTTAGAGTGATTGCATGGCTGCAGATAGTCAGAAATAAAACATTTCAGCAGTTTGTGTTTGACATGAGAAAATAAAGGTTTACTTGAATCATTTCTGTACCCAGAGAAAAGTCGGCTCTTCCTTTAAGTACATCAATACACAAGTTCTACTGTTGATTTCCGTGTCATTATTGAATTTAGTTTAACATTTTACTATAAAAATCAGTAGGAATGTTTTGCTTTCCCTCTTGATGTGCTTTTTTTTCCATTCGCTGTCTTTCTTAAAGCTCTGCTCATGAATCTGTTGGAAGGTTTTTCTAAACTTAGCACATAAATTAAAATTTGTGTTTGGTCAACATTTTCTCCCCTTTAATAGGTTGTGTTGTATTATACATCACTGGAAAGCCAAATTAGTTACCATTATAACAAGGTATAACCTGTAAGGATCATGCTTCTGTGGAATGGGCAACACAGCGAAATGTGTGGGTAGAGAACAGACAAGGTCATGATATTACTGAGGTGAGTTAAAAAATAAGTGGTTAGCACATAATTTAATTGTGGCATTTATAACCTATAACAATAAATGAAGACTTTTATTTCCTGACATTGTTTTCCCTGAACTCTAAGAAAGAAAGACCTCTCTGTTTAGTCATTTTTAAAACATAATTCAACTGTTATCTCGACTTTCAGTGTTATAAAACCTCTTAAAACCTACAGTATCTAAAAATTTCAGAAGATTTTGTGATTTTAATTGGATAAATAAGAATTTTCACATCTTTAGTTAATCAAAGGTCGCCAAGCTTGCTGCTTTTCTCCCAGCATACAATAATCACTGTCTCTGCACTGGAACAGCAGATGTAGGTCATGTGACCGTGGTCAGTAGGTTACTTGCAGTCACAGAGCAGCGCGGCGCCTCGCAGTGTCCAGTACTCAGCTGGCTGCACGCTCCTCAGCTGGAGCGAGAAGATGAAGTTCAGATCCGTGCGACGCGGTTTCTTGTAGACCGGACACGAGTACAGGCTGATGGTGCCACCCCCTCCAGGCTGCCGCTTACTGTCAGCCATGTTGGCGGAGCTGATAGCGTAGATGTGCACCACTGGGAGGGCAGTGAAGAGGACCTGAGGAGGCAGATACATCATTTCATTGAGGATTATCTGAGGTCAGGTATTTGGTGCTGTTGGTTTGTCTATTAACAACATATCTCAAAAAGTTATGGATGGATTTTGATTAAATTTTCAGGAAATCTCTGAAATGGAATAAGGAACAAGCGATTAGGTTTTAGAAGTTATCCAGATTACTGCCTGGATTCAGAAATCTTTAAAATGATTCTTTAGTATGAGGAGATGTGGATAATTTTGCCATTAGAGCTTCTAAATAAAATAATGCCCCAGTCATTGGCAAAAAAAAAAAAGAAAAGACAATGGCTTGGTGGAGATCTGCGCTCTTTGCGTGCTTCTAGTTCATAAATAAAATTTCTTTTAATCCTTTTTCTTCAAAAAAGCCAGAAAGATTTTTTTCAATTAATACAAATTAATACAACTGTAATGTTTTAATTATTCATTTTAAAATAGATTTTTAAATATATATTTCAAAGCTTTGATTGAATATAGAATAAAAACAGGAAAACTAACTTTGGGTGGGGCTTCGGTGAGTCTGGCGCCGCGTCGGTCCCACCCCGCCCCGTCTAAAAAGAGGCCATATATGTAAACCCCGCCCACATCCTCTGGAGGTGGAGCCATCACATCCTCCTTCATCATCTTGGTGACATCATTGCTAAGGGTGACGGTATCCAAGGCCCAACCTCTGGATAGGTTGGAGCGTGTTGTCTCCTGACGCATGGCGGTCAGAAAACCCTTAAACAAAAACATTCATGTGTAAATACAACCAGAGTGTTTCCAAACTCTTATGTTGCCAAACTTCTGAACCAACCTGTGGGTTGAAAAAGCCGGTGAGCCAGAACTGGTTTGGCCGGCCGGTGCTGATCCAGGCACTGAGCTGCTGGTTTCTCTCCAGCAGCTCACTGAACCAGAAGCCCAGCGTGGCTGACGGCCAGCTGAGCCGCAGCCACAGGCGAGGGACGCGAGCATCGAACATGCAGTCGAGAGCATTGCGGAGGTCCTCCGACATGATGATGGTGCCTGCAGCCACAAACACAAAAAGAAATCTGTCACATTAAATCCATTGAGTTGGGTTTTATATGAATCATGAGCTAATGAAAACAAAAACTTTAGATTTTATTAAATAAATTATGCCTTTATCTCAAGAAAACAATTCCTATTACTGAGATAACGATGTTTAACAAAAAAATAAAAGAGTAATGTGGGCCCACTTTCAGTTCCCATGAAGAGCAGTTAGTCTTAGATTAAATAGACCGTAGTGAAACCAGTGTGAAAATGTGTTCATGTGTGACTGACCGTCGATGGCCAGTTGAAGGTCAATGAGCGTGCTCCGTACACTGCTGATGACTCGTTGCATGCGATCCACTTCTTGTCTGAGGAAGATGTTCATTGGCTGAAGGGGACCCATCTTCTGCAGTTGAGCTTTCACCTTTAAAACATCTAGATTTAATTTTCCTCCAGAAAAACATATGACACACATTTCTATATAATTATATAATGTAACTGATCACCTCTGTAAGCACATCATTTCATTGTTTTTATGTAGAGTTTGACATGTTGGAAAACAGACTTCTTGGCACATGTAGCTTATCTCTGCTTGGCTTTCTGCCAGTATTAGCTTAACGTAGCTTAGCCTTTTTGTACATGCTAACTTTCATGCCAGCCTTTTCCAGGTTAAGTTAACTGACCTCAACAGATTAAGGAGTAATGTTTAACTTTTTCATTTAGGTCATAATCCTTTGGATTTGAATACCCATCCACACACCTCATGCGGCACGTAGTCACGTGGCAGTTTCTCTAACATTTCATTGGCTAGTCTCTGCACACTGGCCTCTCTGGTCTCTCCTGCTCCACCCCCGCTCTCCTTTGGCTGGATGTTGATGATAGTATTGAGAGTCTCATTGGCCAGGTTTGTTTGATAGGTAATGTCAGCGTTAGGGTGGAGCCCAAACACCTGCAGACAGGTAGACAGACGCTCTAAGAAAGCAGTCTTCCCGCAGCATCATAAAGTTTCCAACGAGCGTGTTCAGACCTCAGGTGAGTCGATTGGCGGCAGCGCCTCGATGTGCTGCAGGATGTCCTGGATGGTCTTGGCCATGGCGGGAATGCTATAGCCCTTATAGAAGCAGAAGTCGTTGCTGAAGGTCTTCTCGCTGAACCAGACGTGAGTGAATGTGTTGAGGAGACACTTGTCCAAGTCATCTGTGACCCGGCCGCCATACTGGACCTCGCCTTCATAAACACCACAAAGAAATACAATCCAGTCTAATGTTAGATATCTATAGACAGATCCTTCTGTCCATCTTCTGTTTTCTTTATGTGTGCATTTCAGTCTGTTTTCAGAAAGTTTGCAGATTCATACCCAGATGCAGCAAACAGAGCATTATCATCAGAAACTACGGGGGCAGTATAGTATAGTATAGTTCACATGTAACCAGCCAAAGGAACAAAGAAGAGAAAGCTATGCAGACCACCGCTGTCATCTGCACTACCTTTTTAATGTCTGAGTTTCTGAGTGTCCATTATCGTGATCTCTTTCACCATCACCATGTTCACTAATAACGTCTGAAAGTGACATCAAAACTTGGAGGTAAATGCTGAACTCTGCACTGCCCTCTAGTGGACACATGGGAGCACGCGGACAGTGACTTTAAGCAACGTTTGACATGGACGTACTTATTTACTTACGTAAAGGTAATCATAAATTAGGTTTAACAGGTTCTGTGCAGCTGGATGAGCTCACTGTGATTTATTTTAACCCTTATAGAGAAAAAGCCTCAAGACATGAACAGCTGAAATGACAAACGGTCAAAGATCAACCATCATGCAGTGAGTTGGTGTTTTAAGTCTAATGTGATACATGATCTCCTTTCTTGTGTTTAGTTCTATCATATTGTCTGTACCTTTGGTGAAGCATCTTCCACTGTGGTTGTTTTACATGTTGTTGTTTTGCATCGCTTGTCACTGTTTTTCACTGTTTTTGATGTGTTGTCATGCTGGTTCATTTTATGTCATGTATCTCGCTGTATCTGCTCTTGCTGAATATTGTTATGCCATCTCATGTTGTATCTGTTTGCATTTGGTCAATATAATGCAGTAATTACTGCTTTCTTTTATTAATCAGATGGATGAAACTTACTCTCGTTCAGTTGTAAAGCAGATATAAAGAGGGCTTACCCAACATGTAGCGCAGACAGTTCCAGTTCACGCCTCTCTTGGCGTCCAGGCTGTCCAGATGGTTTTGGACAAACTGCAGGCTGGAGGTAAAATCTGCCTGGTTGAATTCATAGGGGATGTTCCAGCCAAGTGGTCCAAACTTACGCCGCTCCTGATGGTAGGACATGGGATGTGAAGAGAAGGTAAAAAAGGAGTCAGACAAATCATCAATATCATTCGTTTTGGTTGTTAGCGCAGATGGATACCTGCACAGTGGTGTGTAGGAAGGCCACAGCGTACAGCAGCGGTTTCCACTGAGGCAGGTTGCTCATCTCTAACTGATCCTGAGTGACGGCACTGAAAGTTCTCTTCAGACCTGCTTTGATCCCTGACAGATAAAAGGGAATTTGGATGTAAACATGTTCACATATTGGAATCACAAAGCAAAAGAGAGTGATAGGAATCATTTTATGAGCAGGTCAGTAAATGAGATAAGGATGACCTGAGATTCATTGATTCACTGAGCTAAATTAACACAGAATACAACCAGACTCGTACCGAGTGGAGGCTCGTTGGTGAACTTGATGGAGGACTGAAGGAATGTGATGGGGAATCTGTTAATAAACACAGTGATGTCAGCGTGAACAGGGCAGCATAACAACCAGAAACTAACATCAGCCTCCGAGAATAAAGTTGTTGATGCAGACTTTGTGTTGTGGTATCAGAGACCTGGTGTGCACATCTGTTGTCAGCCACAGCCGGAAACCTTTATGCACGCTTGCTGGTGTTGTCATGGTCACCGTCTCCAGCAGCTCATCCAGGAAGCCTAGTCCCAGGTGGCAGTTCTGGAGGAGGAGCCAGCCACCGTCTGTCATGCTGTTGGCTAACAGCCTGCGGGCGTGGACTTCCTGTCCCTGCCCCATAGAGATGGGACGACAGGATGCCCCCTACAGTTGGAGAACAAAGACTGTTGCTCAACTACACATCCATCTCAAACCAAATACAAACATTTTTCTCATCATACCAAACACACCATTCATAACATCCCTCCTCCAACTCACCTTACTCTTAGCAAGTTTCTCGATGTTCTCAGTCGGGTCAGAACCCATCGACAGAAGACAAACCATTGGCGTCCTGTTGTCGCTCTCTGCCAACATGGCCTCCAGATCCAGGACCAACCCCTCAGCGTACTTTTGGCCCAGAGACTCTGAGATGTAGCGCCTTGCCTGTGCAGAATGCGCACACACACCACACATCTCTGTTAGCACAACATCATAAACATGTCAGTCTCTGCTGTGTGTGAGGAGAGCTAGCAATCAAACCTGAGCGATGGTTCGGTCTGGACACCAGCTCCGGATGAGCAGAAGCTTCTGGAAGGTGTTGAGCCCCTCTTCGTACCCATTGGGCAGCGTGGCATTCTCTGGAGCCGGACGGTCAAACCATGCCCTCCAGGCACGTTCGCTCTGGATCACCTGGACAGAAATTGAATCTTGTCTGTGTGATATTTCCTGCTCAACTTGCTCGACTGTCTGAGAGCTGAGTTCTTACCTGGGTCAGGATCTGATAGAACTGAGGCAGGCTGGCCAGCTGCACCAGGTTTAGCCATGTCTGATCCAGGATCCAGCGCAGAGGTTTAGATTGGACAGAGTTCAGATCCAGAGAGGCACCACCTGCACACAGAAACTGATTTTTTAAGCCTTTATTCATGTGGAGAAAAAGAGGTAGATGGAAGATGAAGGATGATAAATCTGTTTAACCTTTAATGAAAGTGAGCACCTCTGAGTGCGAGATATTTCGTGCCTGCAGATCAATTTTCAGAGCTAACAGCAGAGTGAAGAGCAGCTTGTGCTCCTCATACAGACCTCTGGCTGTGTAACAGAACACCTAAGGAGACAGATAGGCAGTTACAACTGTTGTCCACTGTTTAGCCAGAAACCAGAGCCTGAGGCTGACCAGCACCTGGTAGGTGAGGAAGCTGATGATGTTGCTGATGCGTTTGGAGGTGAGCTGTGACTTGGCCGAGTTCAGCATGGATGAGTCGAAGAGGCCCAGAAACTGTCGCAGCGACGTCTGGTACATGACGTTAACCAGCGACATTTCCACAATCAGGAAGTAAAGGATGCTCCCCCTGGTGGCCACCGTTCGGTACTCCTCTCTGGTCTGGTTGATCTTTACCTCCGTCTCCGCAGCAACAGACAGCTTCTCACTCACCTGGAGGACAAAAAGACAAGATTTAGTTGCTTTCATCAGAGAAACTTTGGTTTGATGTTTCAACTCTAAAACATAGAAGGTCAAATTTAAGTAAAAGAAGTGGAGAAAAATTTAATTCCCAAGCGAAGGGACTGTGGGACCTCCTGTGCCGTGGTCTTGGTGACTCTCAAGACCTCAATGAGAGACTCGTCCTCCACCAGTGATCCTTCTGTGCTGGTCAGCCTGAACAGCAGACTGTCCTCCAGCTCCTGCATCTTCCTCTTGTTGGATGTCACTTCCTCCAGGAGCATCACTCGCTCCGCTTCAAGCTCCTGTTGGACCCACAAAGATGTCATGTGTTGATGTTCAGGATCTGGACAAAGTCACTGCTCAAGCTCATCGAATATGCAGAGCAAAACTTTGCACTAATAGCTTAGAATTATTTTTCATTTCCAGTAGTTTAGTTAATTTCCATCCACTTATATGTAAAATGTTTGTCTGCTTTCCATTAAGTCACTAAGTTGACAAAAAGCTGCAATTTTAGAAACAAGTTTCATGAAGTAAATTTTTTCTAAGTCATGTGAATTTTCCAGGAATTTCCACAGCTTTCAGGAATTTTAGTCGATATATGAGGAGATGTCACCATGAAATAAATTAAATGATTTCCCCTGTTTTAATTTTTTTTTTTTTTTTTTTTTTAAAAGGAGATTTTTTCTTTTTTTTTTTTTTTTTTTTTTTTGGTAAATGGTAAATGTTCTGTATTTACATAGTGCTTTACTGTACCTGGAAGGGTACCCAAAGCGCTTTACTTTATACATTACATTCACCACAACCACGACCACGACCCATCAGGAGCAATTTGGGGTTCGGTGTCTTGCTCAAGGACACCTCGACATGAACTTGACAGGCCGAGGATCAAACTTGGCAACCCTCGGGTTACAAGACAGTCACTGTACCCACTGAGCCACGCTGCGCCATCTTTGTGTGTGTTCTGTTAGACAACAGGACAACATTAAAAATTTTTAAAGATGCTCTACATAATTTTACGACCTTAAAACTCTGTTTTGGACTTGTTTGATGGTACAGTGATTTCTATCATTTCTGGAGCCATTGCTGCTTCTGAATGCATTGCTTGCTTTTTCCTCCGGGACACCACATGACGTAGCAGTTGGGGTTCGCTTTACGTACTGCGTTGCACCTTAGCAAGTAGATAGAAACACCGGCCATTTTAAACTTGTGCTGTGCCTGATTCAGCAAAGAAATGCAAGAAGACATTATCAGTTTAAGAATAGAAAAGTAAGAGAGAAAAGGACAGAGCAAGAGACAAGACAAAAGTCAAAATAAGATTGTCTTTTACTGGCTGGAGAGAGCTCACTGTACCGAATTAACCCTCACTAGGGGGCCCGTCACTGAGAAAATCTGCAAAAGTTCTCTCTCAATTACACATTTAAATGGAAAAAAAACCCTTGTTCTTTTAACAAAAGCAGACAGTGACACATTCTGTATATTTTTAATTTGGCTGGATGCTGTTTGCTCATTGATGATCGAATTGATGGATTGTTACAGCCCTGCTGGGCGTAGCGACCTGTTTCTCCAGCAAAATGACTCGTCCCAGCAGCTGGTCCTCCAGGCCTCGCTGGGTGACGGTGAAGTCCACCACGGCCGTCCTGGCGTTGACCTCAGGGCTGTACGCTGGGTTGGCAAGCTTGGTGGTGATATAGAGCGTAAAGCCCTTCATCACATCCACCTCTTTATCTCCAACCTTCACCTGCATGGGGGGGGGGAGGAAGAAGACTTCAACAGCTTACAGTCTTCACTGTGAATCCATGTTTGGGGTCAGCTGAGGTCTCAGCTGTTTCACCTTGTGTGTGGAGCCTGACTTGATGTAGTTTTTATCTAGTATGTTGTCTAGGACAGGGTCCAGTTCCTCGCCTACATCCTCCAGCAGCAGGGGGCGCCCCAGAGACAGACTGTCCTCCAGGTGGGATCGGAAATATTTATGGTTCAAAGACGTCACCTGAGATACAGATGATCAAAGACACTTATGAAAGCCGTGAAATATGTCCTGATGTCAGAGTCAGAAATACTTTGTTAATCCCAGAGAGAAATTGTTGGAATTTGGATCATGACCCATCCTGACCTGCAGCTGCTGGTCCTGCTCTCTGTTCTGGATCCAGGTCTTCCCCTGGCCCTGGGGGTCAATGAGTAGTGGGTAGCGGGACGCCTTCGTCACCACGATGCCGTTCTGGATGGACAGGTCATCGCTGGGCAAACCCTGCAGGTTCCACTCGCTCACCGTGGCGTTGTCCACCAGCAGACCAATCACATTCAGGTTCTGTTCAGCAGATGAGATCATGACTCATGTGACATCATCAGCTGGTGTTACAAGAGTTTTCAACTGTTTTTGTTGCTATGATATGATTCAGAATAAAGAGAAAGCAAACAAAAACCTGTTAAAGGGAAGACTTTCTTATCAGAAATATTATTTATTTATTTTTGACTAGTTGTCAGTATTTTACATTAGAAATTAAACAGCTTAAACGGGTTTGATGAAAAGTATTTCATGGACTGTTAGATGTGAGCAGAGAGGTCCTACAGGACTGAAGGGGATGTGTTTCTCCTCCAGCTCCCCCTTCCACAGCTGCAGCAGCAGGGTGCGGTACTCCTGGTTGAAAGGCCCGGCATAGGACAGGAAGCCAGTGGACAGAAGGACGTCCCCAACCAGATGCTGGATTTGAGTCTGGAACCCGGCACTGCTGTTGGTCCAACGGACCTGAAACGCCACAAGTCCAGGACATAGATTGATGAAGGAAGGAACGTTTGGCGGTCAGATTTAGATGGATCAGGTGAAAACAAACCTTCTCTTCTCCCAGCCCATTGATCAGAGCTGTGGCGTTGGCCATCTTACGGCGGCAGGCCTGAGCGTCGTCCTGCAGGGCCTGCTTCTCCTTCATGGCAGCATCATAAAGAGCCTGAAGATGAAGATCACGCCATGTCAGTTACTTCTACCTTTAAACGCTTAAAAGTTTAAATTGAAGACAACACACTAGTCAAGGTGAGACGGAAAACAAGAAGCTGACTTGTCTTCTAATACAATTTTATAGATAAACTTGGGAAACTGCGGTCTGTGTGTGTTTACCTGCACGGCGTCCAGTTCCTGCTGCTTAGC
The DNA here is from genome assembly GCF_017639745.1 of Melanotaenia boesemani. Classification (NCBI taxonomy): domain Eukaryota; kingdom Metazoa; phylum Chordata; class Actinopteri; order Atheriniformes; family Melanotaeniidae; genus Melanotaenia; species Melanotaenia boesemani. The sequence goes on along the minus strand of NC_055699.1, from coordinate 21,024,511 downwards.
ATCCAGCTGCTCCTGAGCTTTAGCAAGTTCAGCCTGAGCAACCGCCAGACGAGCCTCCTGCAGGGCCAGATTTGCCTGCACACATACCAACACACTTTTCTCTGAACATCCCCATGTGAACCAAACCGATCCACAAAGAGAGTTAAATTAATTTTAAGGAAGACAACCATCAACTTTCTTCAGGAATGGAGTTGGACATATTTGCCATAACCCTTGGTCCTCTACTAAAGATGTACAAAGAATTATGAAGAAAATACAATTTAAACAACATGAAAAAGAAATTAATCTACATACTATTTTTCTTTCTATTTACTTTATACTCCAGTAAACATATAATGTAAATAATGCCTCACACCTGACAATCCAGCAGGTGTGATGAAAAACCTATTTTGGACCAACCACAGGTAGATCAGAGAGCTGCAGGTGGTCCAGATGGTTCATGCATCAGCTTTGATTCTCCATCCTCAACCACCCAGTCAGTGGATAAGCCAGAAGAACCTATGTCATAGTTCCCACATCCTAACCCTCAGTCCAATCCCTAAACCTAAAACCAAGTCTTAACCTCAATAATTAGTATGGGTCTGTTTGGTCCTGATGTTGACACCTTAACCCTAACCATAACCACTACCCCAGGACTGGTTAGAACTGGGCTTTAGTTTTTGGATGATTATCTGGATGTACCTTCAGAGGCAGCACCTCCTTGTTGATGGCAAAGAAATCAACCATGGCCTGAGTCCAGGAGCAGAGTCCGGCCACGTTTCCACAGGTCCTCTTGGCGGACTCCATGTTGTAGTCATCCATGTCCAGATACGGAGCCAGCAGCTCCACCACCTCCTCTGTGATGGAGTCCTGCAGCACAAACAGCACCAGCCAGATCACTGATAGAAACAGGAGTCTGATGTCACATCCCTGCTCTGAAACCACAACATAACATCTGTTTGTCACACCTTTTGATCTTCATAGATTATTTCTCATAGAAACTAGAGAAATGCAGCTACACTGGGGACAGTTTTAGCTGTGCTTCAGCAAAAAGACTGTTAATTAGAGCTGGAAAGGTACACATCATCCCAGCTCAGGTCAGCTGTAGTTACAGAGCTGCACACAATATACTAACAACAGCATAAACTAAATGTTTACAAATTACAAATTGATTGTCATTTAGATTCAAGAAAAAAAAATGGACTTATAGATAACCAATTACTTCAAGATAAAACATAGAAGCATGTGATTATCACAGCTCATTCAGATATCCTGAATTTATCCATGGCTTTTATTTAGTTTTCAAATGTTGGTGGAGGTCTCCTGTATAGATCACACAACACCCTCCTAACAGCTCGGTTGTTTAGAGACACAATCTAAGAACAAGAACTCTGATCAACTTTGGAGCCTGAGCTGATTGTAGGTTGAGTCTTTCGTTCATACCTTGATGACTTGTAATGACAAGTCAGTGGTGTTGAGCATGCTGGAAGTGCCATTGTGTTAGGATCGCTCTGCCTTCACTTCCATTCATATCCCTTGCTGCATTGATAGATTTAGTTAATTTGGCTTACAAAATGAAGCTTATGGAGCTTAATATGAGAAACCTGATCGGACCACTGAATGTAAAACTTGCTGAATAAGCTGATAGAGCCTAAATCTGATCTTCCAGTTTGAGTTTACCAACATGATCTTGAAGTTTGAATTCAGTTTGTGTCGAGAGAAAACCCTCAAAGCAGGTGAGAAAAAAAATATGGTGTCTAATCAAACCAACATGTGACATAAACTGAGTGTTTTCCACATCTGAGAAGATGTTATTGTCAAGTTTACTGTTTACTAAGCCACAAAGTTGTCATGAGGGAAGAGGAAAGGTTGGATGGAGCAGTTTGCTGCAGCGGCCTTCATGAGACAAGAGATCGAGATGCATCAGTAACATGACAACACTTAACACTCCTCACTTCATGGCTTTGTTTAAACTAAATTTGGTCAGTAAAATTAGAAAACAACCACGGTTTGAGCTAAAATACATATTTTTACAACATGAAAGTCACTGTGAGAAGCCATTTTCAGCTTTCACATGCACATGCTCTACCACCAGAGGCTGCAGATCTCCAAGTCTGATCATAGTTCGTATGTTCCTGCATGAACATTGATGTGAATCTTTACAGATGTGTTTTTAGATTTTAGGACCGTATTTGAGCTTTTGAGCTTTTCTTTCAGCGGGAGTTGTGTTGCATTGATGGCTGAGACACACACAGAGTTCCGGGTTTTTGCAGCTCTGAGCAGAACTCCACTAATCCTCAGCTTAGCAGGCATGTGACACTCAGACGGTGGCAGCAGGTGAAGGCTGCACTGTGATAACATGAGACGGGAGTTTCCCTTTAACACACACCGACACACTCACACACTTCTTTATTCACTTCAGACTTTAAGAGCCCACAGCTGTTTAACACTTACAGGTTTGGCTCAGTGCTGAAAAGCTGCAACATTAAACGTGTCTGTGAGTTTTTCTTCTGCTGGGTTCATCTTAGTTCTTTTATTTTGTTCTGGTTTAGTTTGTTTTCTGGTTTTCTTTTACTTCCTGTTCTCCTGTCACACCTGTTCCTCTGTTACTGATCGCCTACCTGCTCCTTCCTTGTCATCCGTCCCTCTCAGTATTTATTAAGTTTCCATTTGTTCAGTACTAGACGTTGGGGCGTCGCTTCCATCTTTAGTTGCATCTGTTTGTTCATTCATCTTATGCTTTTGTTGGAGATTCTTAGTTTAGGTTTAGTTTTTGGATTATCTAGCTTTAGCAGCACTTTTTAAAAGAAAAAGTCAGGTTATGTTCACCCACCAAACCAAAGTTTCAGCATCACCTGCTTCTCTTCAGTCCACTCTGACCTGGTTTTTCTCTCTTCAGCTGTTTTATGTTTGACTTTTCTAGATGAAAATCCCATTTCCTCCAGCTTGCTCTTTTCTCTTGTTGGACATTTTCTGTTTTCAGTCATATTGTTTTGTTTTCTGTCGGGATGCTTTGATGTCTGAATGTTTCCATTTTACAACCAGTTTTTCCCTGTTTCAAACTTTTCCTATTAAAAATATATATATGTATGATTGACGTTTTAAGATTACCCTGATTAAATCCACAAGTCAAAACATGTTGGTCAAACAGTAAAGTTGTTCTACATATTAAACTGTTTGTAAACATTTTTTCTCCTTTCCATTCACCGTGGAAGCAGATGAAGCCGTGCCGTCAACTTTGACACTATGTTAATGAGGATTCCCACAGGTTTAATGGCACAAATCTAAGAGTGTGTGAGACCTTGCTGAAATTGAGCAGCATGCTGAGAAAAGTTGAGTTCTGCATCAGCTTCATGGCTTCGTTCCAAGATGGGCGTGGACAGGGCCACTCAGGGTCTGGATTCACTGGTTCAATCTAAAGGTAAAAAACAGAGACCAAGTGTCCAGCAAACATTTAAATCTGTGGTCTGGAATGATGGTAAAACCAAACAAGACTCTTGACCTTCCTCTGGAACAGCAGCAGCACTGCGTCCATGATCCTCATGATGAGATGAGGAGGTTTCTGGAGCTTCCTCACTGTGGCGATGTCAGCTGGTTTAATGGTCTGACAACACAAAACAGCAGTGTATATACAGGTATTAGTGGAAGAAGTCAGGATCTCCAACATGAGCATCAGTGTGCTTCAGATGTTTACTGGGTCACCATGACAACAGCATCACAGATAAGTGTGTGTATGTGTGTGTTACCTGCAGTGCAGCCTCTGCAGCCTCCAGAGCCGGTTTTGCTGCCTCCAGTTTGGACTCTGCTGCTGTTTTATCAGCAGCAATCTCATCAACGATCAGCTGAGCTTTATCCTTCACCGTCTGAACCTGCTGTTTCACCTGGAGAGACAAAGTCAGAATTATGTGTTTTAGCTTCATGTTTGACTTCTGAGGGACTCGTTACATCTCTGAAGCCTCTTAACTGCCTTGTGACAATTTTTCTGTCAAGGGTGAACTGCATGTCCATGTTTGAAACAACTTCTACTGCAAGTGCAACAAAATCTTCAAGAGGAAGAGGCCAAACAGAGGTATTCATGTCAGATGTGCATCTGTTTGGAAAAGTTGCTTTTATCCACCATCATCATGTTTTACATAACCACAGCATGCTTGCTGTGTTAATATGCAGAGCCCCTGTTTCCACCACGTGCACACACTGCGTACAGGGCACCGAGTGCCAAAGGAGGCACCACAAAAAAAAAATAAAATAAATCAAGGCATTTTAAAATTTATAGATATTGTAGCCTTCTGAATGGCAAAGCATGATCCAGTGTCGTCAAGGATTTAACAGGAAGACACAGGCTGCTACTGATCTAACCATCATTTCAGGCATGTTTGTGCATATGTCCAATTAATTGTAAAAATGTTTTAGAATTCAAATTTTCAAATAGCATTTTTCCATAGGCCTATAATGGGGCTGATTTTAGTGGTAAAAACAACAGATTTTAATATTTATGTAAAGAAATTTGACATATAGGTGGCACAAAGACTGTACACAGATCAAATGATGACATCACAGATGAGCGATATAACAAAAGGTGGTACGAAGAACACACAGTTTAAACAGTGAAATCACAGACGATTATGATTTCACAAGGTGACACAAGGATTATACATTTATCTATTTACTTTATTTAATATCTGGTTTCATTGTTAATGTAAAAGTAGCGTTTTTGTTTTATTAAGATTTGATTTTCTCATCTTAGAGTTTACAGCATGATTCAGGGCAGCGACCCTGCTAATACGGGTTGTTATGATGATATTTTATTCTAACTGACTGTTACTCGTGTAAGCCTAAACATTTAATGCAGAGAACATTAAATGTGACCAATGTCTAAATGACTGAGTGCTGCTTCTTTAAAATATTGATGGAGACATAAATGCTAATGAAGGCATTAAGTCAATCTATTTATTTTCTATATCCACTGTATCTAATTCTGGGCAGTTGGGAGGATTTATCAAAGCCAGCTTGATTAAAACAGACTCTTTGTACGTAGAATAAACATTAAAGTCACAATATCTGTTATTTTGTCATCATAAGTCATCATGATAAAAGTAATCACAATATCAAAGGTAAATTTTTGTAAAGATTTTGTCTATTTTTGGCAACTGAAGTACACTCAAAACAGGGGGATAAATCTTATCCACGGCCCCTCCATCTGCTACACAACATGAGTAAAACATCTTCTTACTTCTGAAAATACTCTGGATGAAGTAGAACATGATAATATATTATATATATATATATATATATATATATATATATATATATATATATATATATATATATATACAGTGTTGGGAATACGTTACTCCTAACACTGTATATATACACTGTAACACGTTACAGTAGCAATATTACTTTTTTACGAAGTAAAGTAGTGCGTTACACTTAAAATATCAGTAACAAATTGACTTTACTGGACTACAGTAACATGTTTTTCTGCGTTACTTGAGCCGTGTTTGCCTATGTGGAAAGTTCTGATCTGTTTTAAGTGGTACGCGCATGCTGCTGCCTGTGTGTGTGCTTGCCTGGGCACGTTGCCATAGAGATCGATTTGCGTGACATGACGCGTGAAGAGAAAAGCTGTGTCCGAATATCCACCCTACTCCCTAACCCCTCGTGCACTACAGAGCACACTACATAATGCACTCATTTTCTTGGCAATTCGGACACGAAGCTGCCTAATTTTTCCTTGCTACAAACCACGTGACTACCGCCGTCACCACGACAACCACAACCCGCGTCAAGATGTTATTTCAAATCCAATCCAAAGTTGTGTGTAAATATTTTTTTTTTTATTTCTTATGTTGTATTTTATTCTTTGTTTGTTTGCTTATAGGTAATTTCGCGCAGTTCAATTTGTTCGCCTCCTTGCGCCATGTTGAGCTTGTGCCCGCAATGCATTGTGGCCTATATTGACCCGTCTAGTGACCATCGATGCTCACTGCTTTTCAAGATGCATTGTGGGTAATTTTGAGTGCCCTACTTTTTTCTTTCTGGACATTCGGACACTTTCACAAAATGGCGTGACCCCTATGTAGGGAGTAGGGTGCACATTTGGACACAGCCAAAGAAAAACAGAGCTGGAGATGGAGATACAGGCTTTTGGTCACTAACCCAAATCCCGCTCACCAGTCCGTGGAAGGAATCCTTCAGCAGCCGACTCTCCTAAACAAGCTAAGCTTTTTTCAACATATCCTGGACCGCAGCAGCCAGTAAGACAGAAATTAACAAGCTAGTTGCAGTGTTCATTGTAGGAGACATGCTGCCCTGTCGACTATTGAATCTCCCAGGTTTAGAAAAATACTAGAAAAAAATGTGCCCATTTCTTCCCACAAACAGGGATGTTGTTCTTGGTGGTTTTAAAGCCATTTTGTTTACAATATACAGTAAACATTAAGCAGACAAGCGGTGATGATTCGGCTATGATGTTTGTCCATGTCTACATGGTGAATTAAAAAATGGTAAAGTAAAGTAATAAGTAGTGAAGTTACTGTTTAAATGCAGTAACGAGTAAAGTAATTTCATTACAATTTACAGAAGTAGTAACTAATTACTTTTTTAGAGTAACTACCCAAACACTGTATATATATATATATATATATATATATATATAATTGGCCATTGACTCATCAATATTAATGATAATCAAGTTGTTTTTTGGGAATACCAACAGCCAGCACATGCATTGATTTTTTTTTCTGGCCATTCTGCAAACTTCATGCCAAGGAGTTGACATGGTAAAAAGAGCATTTTAAGATGCAGATCCTCCCTATGATATGTAGATGTTCATATTTCAAACCTGTTCAGCTGCCTGAGCTTTAGCAGTAACCTCCTGCAGGACTTCATCTGCCCTCTGGGAGGCAACAGCGAGCTCCTTCTCCTTCACAACCAGCTCTTCAGAGAGCCGAGATACCGACTGCTCCGCCTCCATAAGTTTACACAGACCTGCAGAAAGCAGATGGAGAATGATGTTCTTACTTAGTGTTTTTTTACAGACCTGATGTGAACCATAATATCTTTAAAAAGGTCAAACCCTGCCCATCCAGCTTTGTTAGGAACCTTCTCACCTCATGTTTAAAAGTTAGGGGTTTCTCAGAGATCACTCACTTCATCTCTTCATTTAAACTAGTTCCTCCAGCCTCACCTGTCTTCATCCGTTCAGCCAGCGTGCCAACGTGCGCAATCTTCTCTGAGTAGATGATCTTAAAGCTGTCTATAAAGGACAGGTAGGACTTGGGCGTCACGAAGGTTTGACGGCGAAAACGCTCAAAATACTCGGCACATTTCTCAGCCACCAGGTCCTGCAGGTACAACAGGTCACATGATTAGTAAAAGAAAAAAAGTATTACACATCATTTAGTGAGGTAATACCTGGAAGGTTCCCATGGTAGCCACCACACTGTGTTTTACATCCTCTGAACAGCACAGATCCCGGTACTGAGCCAGGAAGTGATGCGATACAGCAGTCAGTGCATCCCGAGGCCAGGGCTGGAACCAGTCCACGGTGCAGCCAGATATCAGACCTGGAAACTGTGCAGGTCAAATCCGTTTAACATTTTATAACGGATTTAATTTATTTATCACATCAAAGCATCACATTGTCTCTCACCACAAACTTTCAGTATCAGAGGATTTTCTATGTCCAGCATGTTTCATTGGAGAGGTTTTCTTTTCATGGATTTTCTGCACGTTAATCCCTGGAAACCTTTGCTCACTACAGAGTCACTGTATGCATCTGCAGCAGCCAGCAGGACTTGATCATTGAAATTTGTGTTCAGTCAACACAACAGAGTGATCATGCTGCACATTGGTCAAACAGTCCTACAAGACGTTCTGATTCAGGTTTTTTTTTTTTTTTTTTTTATAGTCCAATAGTTCACATTTAAAGTTGAAAACCAAAGTTTCTGTCAGCTCATCCATCCATCCATCCGTCCATTCATCCATCCATCCATCCATCCATCCATCCATCCATCCATCCATCCATCCATCCATCCATCCATCCATCCATCCATCTGTTTTCTATATCACTTAATCTGATTTAGGATCATGAGGAAGCTGTCTATCCTAGTAATTAGGCAGGGTACACCGTGGACAGGTCGCCAGTCCATCACAGTATTTGTCAGATTTTAATAACTGAGGAAACTGCTGAAAACACTGTTTTCTTCTGGAGTAGCTTTTTGATGCAACATTTGTGAAGGTGGAGTAGTATTTTCTAACCTCACCAACATCCAAGTCGGCCGTCTTGTTACATAAGAAAAAGTCAACCGAGATGAAGAGAACGAACCCTGAAGATGACAGAGTGAGTTTATAAGTGAAACATACTTATCCTCCAGTGATTTTATAGTTCTTAAAGCAATACTACATAACTGTCTGACGTTAAAACTTTGTAATTCTCATTTTGATGGCACACTGGACAGCCATTGTCCTGCAGCATCCCGGGGCTGTGAAAACTCACGGCACAAATTTATTTTCCAGTCTGGGGTTTCATGTGACAGATTTTATTTTACGGCACCACGTCAAACACCAGCAACTGGATATCAACATATTAACCATATTGGCCAAAAAGAAATGCATCATTGACGGAAGCAAGGACAAGAAAGAAGGAAAGTGACAGAGTAAGCAATGAGACAGGAGTCGAAGTTTACATGTAGAGCGTGCTCGCTTAGCAAAGTAGTAGATGTGAAGAGTTTGTCTTTTGCATTGTTCAGTAAAGATTTAAATAGTCAAAGTAAAGCTTTAATTTTACTGTAAACTGTATGTTACACAGTGTAGACACAAATAACAGCTTCACCAACAGCGTTGTTGTAGTGGCTCCATCTGTAGCTCACCTTTAAGGCACGAGTTCGGAACTTTTCTCCGACTGGCGAGAAGCAGAGGACGATATGTAGATTGCTCCGCACACGAGACAGGAAGAAGTTGTAAAGGTTCTCAGACGTTGGAGGTCGACGAGGGTGCTTCCGCTTCATGATGGGGATCAGTTCCTGAGTGATGTCATCCAGCTCGTCACGAGCAAACAGGTTGGACACTTCGCCGCTCGCCAGCACGTTGTTCATGTATTCTGAAGAAGAAAGGACCAGTTGAGGTGGAGGCATGCATGATGCTTCTCCGTCTCTGTGGTCTTCATGGGAACAATTATGCTCACAGAAAGACTCTGGACCCTGTCATCTTCCTCCACTATCAGGATAACAAGTTTACACAGAAATCCTAAACTAATTTTCCTTCAGATTGTGACCTCATGATTTTAAGGCCCTCAATATATTTATATTTTAATTACGTGTACATGTGTTTTTCATGGCTACCTTATATTTTGTATTTGTCTGTGCACATTAAAACTATGCAGTGGCAAGGTTTGACCGGATGTAAGGTCACAAGATCAACAGTGGTAAAAATAACAGAAACACTGGGGAAGACCATGATTTAGTCTTTAAGTTCAGTCCAGATAGGCGTATTGTTAAAATTTTGTAGCACTAACTGCTGCTGATCCAAGATATGGCTTGGATCAGCAGCTGCCAGGAGAAAAGACGTCACAGGGTGCTTAGTTTAAAGCAGGGGTGCCCAAAGTTGGTCCTCGAGGGCCGCTGTCCTGCAGATTTCCCAATGTTTCCTGTTTCAACACACCTGACTCAAATGAAATAGATCCAACAGCCTATTAAGTTTTGCACAATGACTCATTAGTTTGAGTCAGGTGGTTTTGGAGCAGGGACACATCAAAAACCTGCAGGATTGTGGCCCTTGAGGACCGGAGCTGGGCACCCCTGGTTTAGAGGTCTTCCATACAATCTATATCGTCGCTATTGTTTTGTGCTGTGATCCTACAATTCGCCAACACTGTCTGGTGTGAGTTCTCTAATGTGCCCCCAGTGAAATCCTCTCGTAACAAGAGTAGCACACAAGCACGTGTTATTACACTTACAATGGAGTTGGTTGCTATGCAGATACAGCTGATAATGTTCAGTCAAACCGGCTTATTCTGACCACTGTACTCCTCACAGGAACATCGTCTGGTTCTGCAGGTCCTGACTGTTCTCTTTTGTGGTTCTATGCTGGTGGAACGAGCTACCAAATTAGAACAGGGGTGTCCCTCTCTAGCTTTTTAGAAGCTCTGAAAACTCATCATTAGAGAGCACCTCCTCTTCTAATACCCCTAATACACCAAACTCACACAACTTTGGTCTTCTGGACCAGTTCTATCAAGACTATCTATCATAAATGTTTTATTTAATGTTGACATTAGGGTTCTGGCTCTACTGAAGCTCTAAGTGAGTCCCTTTGGGAAAAAAAAGTCTCCAAACATGATGGTATGTGCTAACGTGAAAGAAAATGTCATTGATTTTCCCAATTTTTTAAATTTTGCATCCAAACATGGATTTTTTTGTTTACGTAGTGAAAATATCATCAGCTGTCATCATCATGTACCAAGGAAGGATTCCTCTTTGATGTCGTTATCGGTGAAGAGGAATGTGACCCCCTTTCCCTGCTGCCCGGCGATCCGATACAGAGTCTTTAGATCTTCCATGAGGTTACTGCAGCTGTATGACCTGCAACACACACACAAACACTAAAACTTTAAATACACAATCAATAAAACATGGTTTACGCTTTTCTTCACCTGAAGTTGTAAGTGTAAGTGAACATACATATTTAAAGCTCTCAGCCCTACAGCTCACACAGAGAAAGAAAAAAAGCTTTACACCAGCTTAAAGACAGAAAAACAAAAAAAAATGTTAAATGCGTACAATCCAACCACAAGATGTTCACCAGTAAATCCAGCTGCAATGATCTGTGCAGCAGATTTATTTACAAATCTTGAAGTGTCAGACCTGGTCAGTGTGATCTGGAAGGTTTGGTATCCTGCGATGAAAGACGCAAGCCTTGTCAGACTTTGCTTCCCAGAGCCCCCGACCCCGACCAGCAGGGCGTTCCCCTGCGGTGTCCTCAGGATACGCGAGATCCGCATCAAGTGGGTCATCGCATCCTGAACACAAACAATGTCCTTAACAAACAAGGATGGAGGTAGATATCTGTAATTCTGAAGCAGAACCTGAAGACCTGGATGTCGGTGCCTTTTCAGACATCACATCTCTGATCAGTGATCAAATGAGAAATCAGTCTGCGCTCCAAATGTCTACTTTTTTTTATTAAAGCTGATTTATATAGTTGGCTTGGTTCAGGGAAGGGAGAAAGTTAAAGTAAACTTCCATCAGGGCCCCCTGCTGGAGATGATCATCGTTACCTTGAAGAAGACCAGGTCCATAGCTCCGCCTCTCACCGCCTCGTTGTACTGCTGCTGGAAAACAGACAGCCGCTCTGCCAGGACGTCCAGCGCTGGGATTGGCTCGTACACCTGTCAATCATTTTTTTTTTAAAAACTTACAAAAAAAACATGGAATACTGAAAAATATCATGTTAAATTTTGGGGGGAAAAGAATGTGTAAAAAGAAAAATTAGATTTAAAGGATTTAGTTTAAATAAACTAAATGTGTTCAGTTTGCACTATTTTTGGGACCTTTGGCGCCTCCAGCTCAGAATCTTCTGGTTCATCACCCGTCACCTCTGGAGGTTCACGCAGGAAGTCCACAAAGCAACTGTCCCATTGAGCATGCTCAGTCAGAACCTTCCCATGATCCTCCACTGTGATCTGAGAGAGAGGAAAGTTAGGAGAATAATCAGCTGTGGTCTCAGTTGCAAAACATTTAATCCGCATACTGTTGAAAGTCTTGCATTGCAAACTTGTTATATGAGCAGGACACACAAGAGAATCACAACATACTGTTTCTTTATTACCATTAACATTAAAGTATAAAGTTAAACAGAATTGAAAGTATAAAGACATATGGACACTAGGGCAATATAAAGCCATCCATGTGCAACAATCGCTGTAGTGCAATTCAAAAGGAGTAACAAAAAGTGAGAAGTCCAAATGATAACATCAGATGCCAGCAGTAATGCACATTGTTGTATTAAAGGTGCAAAAATTGCAAAAGATGATCAACATCATAAATGTGTTCTTATGTGCAACAGTTGAGGAAAAATTCTTGTGTGAGGATTCTAGTTAAAATCCAGAGGTTGGTGAAGCAGCAGAGTCCAGCATCCTGGTACCTGGTAGCTTAGTGGATGAAGTTGTACAACAGTCGAGGTTCTGGTACCTTTTTTATGAAGGCAGGAGGCTGATGAGGGAGTGTGAGCGGTGGAAGCTGTCACCACCAGCAATGATGGCAATAATGATGATTAAGATGAAAAACAAGATGAAGACAATGATAAAGAACAATGATGATGATGATGAAAGAGAAAGACGATTTAGAAGAAGACAATGACAAAAATGAAGAAGACGATGATGATGATGGTAGGAACGGTGACGATGGCAGCAATGGCGGTGACGGCGAAGACAGAATGATGATGCTGAAGATGATGATCATGACAGAAATGATGATGATAACGAAGACAAATATGATAAAGATTAAAAAGAAGATGAAGATGAGAAACAAGGTGAAGACAATGATGAAGATGATGATGATGAAGATAAAAATAAATACGAAGATGAAGATGAAAATGAAGACAAAAATGATGGTGATGGGAGCAATGATGATGATGTTGCAGATGATGACAGAGAGATAAAACTTAATTGAGAAAAATCTATAATATCAGGACTGCGACATCATCAGGGACACAAAGGTAAAACCTAGCGAGTGGCTTTTGAAAGGAGCACAGAGACCTTCTCCATGATGCAGCTGAACGCTCGTCTGTCGCTGCTGTTGATGAATCGGTCGCCGATCACTCTGCAACATTCATGATGGAAGAGAGCCGAGAGGACCTCGGAGCTCTGACACACCTCAGACGTTACCGTCAGGATGCCCTAAAACATGCACCAACACACACACACACACACACACACACACACACACACACACACACACACACACACACACACACACACACACACACATATACTGGCATGTCACACTTACAGCTTAAAGTAAACATCAACAGGATGGGATATTGTGTAACACTTGGCTGTTGTGTTGTTTTTAACCCTTTAAACCTTGAACCAAGAAAAAAATCTGAGAAAATGATTATTTTTTAATCTTAAGTCTTTATTTGACACAAATACAACAAAATGTAAAAAAGAGTAAATTTGTACATTTACCATTTATTACTATGTGATAGATCAAAATTATTGTAGTGCATAAGTTATCCACCAGGGGGCAGAAGACCAGTATCAGATTGTGTATAACAGCCGAGTTTTGAGCCAAGGTTTTACCATTAAGTGATGCAAAAGGTCTCAGAAACTGTATGTATCCTATATGATACATATGACATTGAATGGTTAAAGTGCTTCATAAATAAAAATAACATAAGCTAACATCTCAGACTGAAGCAAGAACACAATGACACTCTGATCTAGTCAGAAGATTTAGCAGGGAGGTAAAAATCAGTAAACATCTTATGATGTGATCTTTACATATGTGCAGAAACTAACAATTATAAAAAAGGAAAATGTCATTTAAATTGTTTTCAGAAAAATGGAAGTGTCCCAAAGGGAAAGATTCTAAAGAGAAGTGAACAAAATGATGCCATTTTTTCTACCTGCCAGATTCTGCTCAGGTCCCTCAGGTTGAAGATGTAGTGAAACTTTGCAGGAGATGGTAACATCTGAGGAAACACACAGAAGAACTGCTATGCATGTGGAATTATATAAAAAGCTTTTATATGTGGCATCTAATGAGGTTGCAGATACTTTTAAAAACATATTATTCGCCTTATAATATAATAATAGTAATTTTGGCCAAATTGTGATATCTGCCCAACTCTGCTCTCCTAAAACGGCTGAGTCACTGTGCATCACTGCCTATAAAATATTAAAATATGACTTTTGCAATTATGCAAGGTTAATGAGATATATGACAAGCACATCCACTACAACACACCAGGCAACAATCAGCCTTGCTTTATTAAAACAACAATAAACGTGATAAGCCTATAGTTGAACAATAAATAAATTACAAAAAAAAACCCAAAAAAAACCAAATCACCAAAAAGAAAGAGAACATTTACCTTTGCCTTGACGGCCTGCCACACCCGTCTGGTGGTGGGTACGAGGGCAGTGGCAAGCCTACAGACCCCGTCAGGGAAGCCTCTTTCTGGACAGAAGTATCCCTGAGCCACGGTGCTGAAGATCTTATCGATGGAGGAGTTGGAGGGCAGTGTGCAGTTAAAGATGCAGAACTGCCTCTTGAGACGCTGAGGGATGTCATTCCGACCGCCACCAGGGTGAATCATGGCCGCCACCAACTGTTAAAGGTCATTTCTTCATCAATCACAATGGGCTTTGAGAGCAGTCAGAGGAAAGATGCTCCAGTTTCGTTCAGCTCTGATAACATTTATTATTCAAGTGGATGAATCAGTGGATGAAAAAGTGCTTTATAAAGTTTGATTGATTGATAGATAAAGTAACAGGTCATTGAAGCCTGTTAAAAAAATAAACACCTCCTCTCCTTGTTATTCCAGTGTCCAGACTGATGCAGCATCTTGTTTTCTACAAGCCACCATTCATATTTTCTCATTAACAGTAAGAAAAATCAAAACTTGACACAACTTTTCACAGATTTTCTTCTAAACAAACCTTCCTTCCAAAACTTACCATTCACGATGAATGTCTCACCTTGAATTTAAAATTAAAAATAAGAAATAAAGGAATAAAAGGTGAATAAAAATGACTACAAGTCTTTAGAAGAAGATTGTCTTCACATCAAGTGAAACTAACTAAATCTTCTTTAGTTAACTTCCCTGAAAAAACGTTGTTACCTGAACGTCCACCACAGTGATGAATTCCCCTGGACGGTCCAAACTGTAGAAACCTCCCTGCTCCATCAGCTGACGCACAATCTCATTGGTTATCTGAGGGGGCGGGGACAAAGACACAAATGGTCTGATTGGTTATTAGCACATTGGAAGCAATAAGTATGGGTCAAATGAGCTCTGGTGGAAGTGGATACTTAAATGATAAAGAAGTACACAAAAACATCCAGAAGATTCTTGATGTAAACACGAAAAGGCAGAGCAACAGAAACATATAATAAAAAAAAAGGATCAACAAAAAGCAAAAACCCTGACAAAAGAAATAAATGGACCAATCAGAGAGACTCTATAACCGACCTGATCTCCCCACTCATTTATCACGGGCATGTTGATGTCATCTACGAACACCGTCATCCTTCGTCCTGCTGGAGGCCCATAGGTGGCGCCCATTCGTTTGTCGATGTAGCTTTCAATGGTTCTCTGGAACATTCCAGGTTGAGTTGCTGACGAGAAGTTCACTGTCTTACCGAGGTGGAGCTCTGGGTCAAGCTTACCAGTGTAGCCCTGTAAGGGAGGAACCAGGCAGGATAAAAGGACTACCTCTGACTGGATCTGTTGGGTAATTCTGAGGCTCAGACTTTAAATCTTAAAATAGAAAGTTTTCCAAGAGCAACAGTTTCCGTAAAAGTGAAGACATCACCAACAGCTTTGTTCTCTGACAGTTAGTATGTTGGTTTTTAGTGTTACACTCACTTTTATCATGACAGTTTTGGCAGTACCCTGCTCTCCAATAAGCAGAACAGCCTTTCTCTGCTTCATGATGGTCTTCATCAGGAAGTCCGTCCTTACATTGTCAACATTGGGAACAAGAATGGACGAGTATTCAGGGACGTGGTCTTTGGGGTAGACATACTCTGGGACCTGAAATAAACAATAAATTTGAGGATTAAAGGAGTTCAGACATTTCAAAATGCTCTGGTTTAGACATGTTCTTATTACAAACTGTATTTTCAGGATGGACAGCTTCCTGACAGCTAACATAGCCTCACCCATTGAATGGTTTAAAGTTTTACCCAATTTTCAACCTAATGTTATGAGTCAGGACTGGACCTGGACTCATGGACTTCAGTTATGGCTAGTCCTCAGAAAATCCCTTTCTCTGTTGTCTAATTCGCTAAAACAAATTTAAGCAAGAGACCATACGTGTACCCTTCAGTTATAAGTGCTCACTGAGGTAACTGATATGGTCTTCTTGTAAAATCCTCTACAAACACGTTCTCTTTTTGACCTCAGAGATTGTCCCCTGCAGCCCATTAAATGAAATGCAGGTTAATTTTAATTGGCTTTATTTTTCAGACCTTGAGTCTATAATTCTCAAGTGTAGTAGGAGTTTCGGCAAGGAAATAGATGCGCCTACAGACCTTGTTGGACCAATGCTCCCATTGTCCCTGTTCGCTGATGGTGAACTCAAAGATGTTCTGGTCTTCCTGAGTTTTTGGCAGGTCCAGAGATGAACTGTGTGTCTTCAGAACAGAAAAACAAACACAAACCTTTACCACTAAAGTCAGTGTTGTTCTATACACCCAACAGCAACAAACACCTCGCTTGATCGTCTCAGATCAATTGAGGCCTGTCTGCTTTCTACTGGGGCTGAAAGCTAAGCTTGAAATCTAAATGTTAACAGAAAGGTATATGAGAAACAGGGTGGCAGTCACTGAGACATCACCCTCAACGGGACTAAACAAAGGCATAAATTCACACACATTCAGGAAAGCCTCCATCCTAGCTCTGTCGTCCAGCTCCAGCAGTGCACCAAGAGACCACATGACTGCAAAAACAAACAGCCGACCCACGTCTCCAAGGTAACCCTGTTTCTCCTCTGCTGCAGGAAGCAAACCCTGAACACATATATGAAAAATTTCCCAAGTCAAATACACAAATAATGTTGTTTTTTTTCCCCTAAAGACAGCATCTCCAAGCAGGTCACATGAGCAAAAATTCATATACAGCATTTTACTTACCTGCAGCAGGTCAATGGTCTGTCTGATGTACATACATTCCAGCACCTGCATCTTCGGAGACACAGCAGTGGAGACAAAGTCCAGCAAGTCCTGAAGATGTAATGCAGAAATACAGGACATCATCATTTTTCTTCCCCCCATTTCATTGATAATCAGTTGGATTCTGGATATTTTTTCAGATGTCCAACAGTTGAGTCTTATGTTATCATTTTTTTTAAACTTTATTTTGGTGTCCACGCTCTTTGCCCCTTGTGAGATCACATAATAACATGACGGTGTATTACTAGAACAAACATTCTTACACAAAAGTACATTCTTTTTACAATGCAACCTTCACTTTCATTGACACCATTTCACAGCTATCCATGTTGTTTTCTTTTTTCTTATGTTTTACTTTACTTTATTCAGACACACTAAAAATATCAAGCACAACATATGTGCCAAAAAACCAAAAACCAAAACAAAAGAAGAACAAACAAGCAAACAAAACACAAAAACTAAAGGGTACAGACTGAAGCCTTTGCTTCAAAAACCTCCTTGTTACACATAAACTGGCAAAACTTTTTTGTCATGTCTTGGTTCGGTTTAGGCAAGAACAGGGTCATGTTAGGACAAAAATACATTTCTCTCAAACAGAGAGACTATCACCATATTGATGCCATTTTTATTTTTCAGCTGCTGTTCATCTCATGACCACTAGACGTCACGTTGTTTGTAATCACTCAACTGACTTATGCAGATTCACGTAATTCTGGCTAACTAAGTGGTGGTAAAACAATCCAAAATAAGTAGTGTAGTGCAAGGAAGATGTGGGATGTTGTCCAAGTAGTTTAGATGTGAATTCACTAACTAGATACCTTAATAAAGTTAGCAAAGATCCTGATATGTTAACCAAATAATATTAAAGCTTATCTGGAACTATCTAGTGATATTCCAAAATGTGGCTTCTCTTCCTCACCTGGTAGCAGCAGTCGAAGCAGCGCCTCAGAGCAGTAGCCTGCTGTTCTGGTAGCTTCTGTAACCAGGCCTGCAGGATGGGGCTCCAGCCGAGCACAGAGGAGCTCATGAATACCATCCCATTCCTGGACACGGTGGCTGGGGAGGCGTTGTCGATGTTGTGAGGTTCAAAGACAATCTGGAGGAAATAGACAAATCATGCATCTTTACTTTTGCTGTGTATAATTTGTTTTTATTAATCACAACTTCTCTGGCTTCGTTAACCTCAACAGCACTGAGTTGTGATTGGCTGACAACAGATTACCTCCTAAGATAAACCCTTCTGTTTTGTTGTCACCTTGCAAGAAGGAGCCATGGGGATTCGATCCCCATTCGCCAGGGTCAGAGTTTTGTTATCATCCAACACGGAGTTTAAGTTCTCAATCCAGATGGCATCCACTGGACCATCCAGTACAATCCAGATGTACTCCCCCTGAAACACACATACAGAAACATACGTGTACCATAATCTGCACAGTGAAAGGTAACTAAAATGAGTTTATGAATTTTTGGAATAGTGTTCATCAACCTTCTTGGCTTTCAGAGTTTTCCTCCACAGGGTGGAGAAGATGCCATCCGTCCAGTCGTTTGTGGTGACATCCAGCGTTCCGAACATCTGCGAGGCCGTAATGGCTTTGGGATTCATCCTCATCTCCCGGTGGGGGGAGCCACATTCCGACATGGCCTTCATCAGTGTGTGGATGCAGGTCGTCTTCCCTGCACCACTGGGACCCAGCGCCATCATACCTGCACAAGGACAGGACAGCGTTGCACATTGTAAAATCTGTGCCTGAGCTCAATAGTTTTCTGGAAACTTCTGCCACAAATACTGCATTTGTACTCCCTGTCTAATCAAATTTGACTACTTTTAGGGGATGGGTTTCCCATTTCTACAGCAGAATCCTTTACCTGGAAGCATGTAGAGTACTTAGAAGAATATGTACACATTTGTTGTAATAAAAAAACAAAATAGCTCAATTTACTGACCTTATTTAACAACAGTCATTTCGAAGTACTATTCAGAAAGGACAAACATCTGGTACTAAACGCTGAGATGGGTTCTAAACAATTACAGAAAAACTCCCTGAAACACAACATCTGGACTGAAGCTTGAAATTCCTGGTGTGATTGCTGTTGCAGCTTGTATACTGTAAAGTGTGCCTGGGATTTAACTATTAGCCTCACCATCTCACCTGCCGAGGATGATGCTAAAAGATGCTAACCATATTTAGATTTCATACAGAGGCTGCGGATCACGTATATTTGTTACAGCAAATAAGGAGTTTTTGTCATCGAGATCAATGTCTTTGGAGGATTTTAAAGTTTAAAATCTGTGATGATCTGTACCATGTCGGACTCTCTGAGTCTCATAAAGTTGAACCAGTTTGAGGATCCAAGGAGGATGAGGGATAAGACCGGCCTGCTGAGCCTGATTGAGGATGGACGACTCCAAGTCTGGATAACCAGCTTTATCCAGAACTACAGAGCAGGAAGGAGAGGAGAAGGAAAGCTGGTTTAGAAAATGTACAATAATCTGCCAATTGATTTGTGGTCGCAAAATTTTTAACACCAATTTTCTGATCAAAAAGTTGGCTAATAGGAGAGATAAACCTACCAATGCCAGGAAACAGATCACTGATCAAACTCATGAACAGTGGCTCATCCTCATCCACCTACAGAGAAAACACTTTAGCTTAAAACAGCACTGAGGTTGATGTTAAGATGGAAATCCTAAAGTTCTGTTGACACAAACACTGCCCCACAACAAAGGGGACAATATTCTGAAGAAACACAGTTGAGTTTAATCGCTTAAGGCACAAAAACTCTGTAGATTATTAACAAACAGCTTTAACCCTTTAAACCTTTTAACTATTTTTTAGGTTATTGAAAAAACATTGCATACCCATAATGAAATAATATGAAATAAATCTTCCTGAACAAGTATTTAAAATGATAAATCAAGTATAACAATTCAAAATTAAATGAGTACATCTCTGTAACCACAAGGTTTGTTTGAATACTTTTGGAGTTATAATAAAAGGAACACTTGTGAGATTCGTTGAGGTGTGTAAATATCAGTATATGTGTTACTGGTGAAGAATAAATGAAGATGGCACACAGCAAAAACAAAAGAAGTTTGGTCATCGAATCTCAATGTCCCCCAATCGGGGGACCTCAGGTTTTAAAAGGTTAAAATCCTGGAACACAAATTCACCAGTTTGGAGAGGTTCATGTCCCTCAGGACTCTCATCACCACAGTTTTCTCTGGTTCTGATGGGTTTGATCTCTTCACAGCTCCCAGCGTCCTCAGAACTGACAAAATGTTCCTCAGACCAAAGTCATAATGGACCTGGAGAGAAGTTTGGAAAAGAAGAGTCAAAAAGCAGTGGAGAAAAGTGGAGAAAACCCGCAGGAAGCATTTTGTAGGAAAAGTGGGATATCAAGAGGAGAGGAAAGGTTATTAGCTGGAATGGGTGAGAGGAGATTGGGGTGGAAATGCTGCTCTGGTGAGATTAAGTGGGAGACGCAGGAGTTTACACCAGCATCACTTTCAGCAATAATCCCACCTGTTTGGAGAGCTGCTCCTCACACAGTTTATAGAGGGTGTAGAACTTTCTGCTGAGGATCTGGTTGTCACGGAAACCTGCACTTGCCAGTTTAACCCTCATAATGATGGCTCGGTCGGGGACCATCATGGCTACCGTGCGGAACTGGATCTTCAGGTTCTCCGGCAGCTCTTGACGTCCAGCATAACCAGGATTCTGGAGGACCGAAAGGTTCCTGGTAAAATCTGGAACTTTGTGGTTGATTGGTTATAAAATAGATCTGTTCTAGACCTCTGGTCGATATACACCCTGTCACACACCGGTTCTGTCATAGTTCAGCTCACAAACTTAGCAAGGCTTATGTGTACCAGTGATTTTCATTTCTAGAGCTCTGGTTCTCAGATAGACCAATTCCACAACACTGTGTTTACTACGTCCCATACAAAGATCATCCAATAATAAGCAGTAAATTGAGATTTGAGCCTTTTAATGATCATCACAATCATTGTTTATAGTTTTAAGTTCCCAGAATCCCCTGGTGGAGTTGTTACTCTCTTGTGATCTAGACTGGAAATTCGTTCCTTTTCAAACAGAAGCCTGCAGAGCATAAAGCTCGTTTGATTGTAAAGCACAGTGACTGGTTTGTACAGTACGTAGTACCTTATACTTAGCTATAACAAGCTGAGAAGATATTAAACAATGGAGATGATGAATTATTCATTGTAATCTTTCTTTGTGGTCCTTGTTTTGGTTGAATTTTGGAACAATATGTCCCATTAACATCAATTTATTTCTTTAAATGAAAACAGCTGGATCTGTCAGACTGGGTACCATGGTGAGGAAAATGCCAAACTCGGGGTCCATGTCGACCACATCACCATCGGTGAAGACAAACTGTTTCTTCTTGTTCTTCTTGCACTGCAGGACGATGTAGATCTGCTGGGCAGCAACGGAAAGCACCGGCAGCTCGATTCGGTTGAACTCATCAAAGCAACCCCAGGCTCCGGACTGGGCCAGACCTGCAGGAATAAAGTAACAACAAACCTTTTAAACACCAGGAGACAATTTGTGTTTGTACAAAGGTGTTCTTCGCCCTTGAAGATATGAACTGAATTGGGTTTGTATCATAAACATCTACATTTTCTCCAAGTTTAGCTTTCTGTTGCTAATAGTTTTTTACACACATGCTAAAGTCTTTGGTTGACAAACAGGTTTG
Source organism: Melanotaenia boesemani (assembly GCF_017639745.1). Classification (NCBI taxonomy): domain Eukaryota; kingdom Metazoa; phylum Chordata; class Actinopteri; order Atheriniformes; family Melanotaeniidae; genus Melanotaenia; species Melanotaenia boesemani. The sequence goes on along the minus strand of NC_055699.1, from coordinate 21,002,912 downwards.
AGAACCATCTTTTGACAGTTAGCTGTGTCCATTTTATTAAACTGTATAGACTAATAATGACTTATAATATAACTCATGATGTGTGATGGTCTTGCATCACTGACGTAATCACATACCTTTATAAATCCGTCCCAGTCCTCTGTAGTCCATCTGGTCTGAACAGTTGAAAACCACCACATATTTCCCCAGACACCGACCCATGTCTTTAGTGGTCTCTGTTTTACCTGAAAACACACACACACACACTCCCAAATTAAAGTTAAGGAAACACCTTGTAACAGAGCCATTTCTGCAGTCGTACATTACGGTACCTGTTCCTGCTGGACCAGCTGGAGCTCCACCCATACTCATCCCCAGAGCCTGAGACAGAGTGATGTAACACCTGGACAGAATTTTAACATTTTTTAAGTTCTGGTTGAACCCTGAAGGCATCGTATCACCCACTGTGTCAGGTGTTAGAGTACCTGTCTGTCAGTGGCGTGATGACCAGTCTGTCAGTGCAGCCCAAGTACTCATTGCAGTAGCTGAACTCCACGTCTGTGATCTGGATGACGCACCTGTCCGTCTCCTCCAGGAAGTAAAACCTCGACTGTTTCTGCCACTCAAAGTCAGAAGCAGTTTGTACGTTCAGATGTACCTGATGTAAGGAAATGAGGTCAGCTGCTTTGATCAGTATCAAACCATTTTAAACGTATCTGTCCCTCTGTGACCCACCAAGTCGTCAAAGATGTCTCTCTGGTGGACATGAATGGTGATGAGCGTTTCATACTTGGTCCTCTCATTCCTGCTCAGCTCCCTGGTCGTCATGTCAATGAGCTCATTGAGGAGGTCCAGAAACTTCTGATTGGTTGACTGCATGATCTGGTGAGCCAATCACATGGGAGTCAGAAAGGGGGGAGGGACAATAGCATGAAAAATCATGATGTAAAATTAAAAGCACCTTCTTGTCAGATTTGCTGAGGACGAAGGCTTCTTCTGCGTCCCTGGTCCAGATCATCTGGATTCCCAGAAGGCCAACCTGAGCTGGAAATGCCGACTGGAATTCCAGCAGCTTCCACCCGGAGTCACTGATGGCCAGGTAAGCCTGACGGATGATGCTGTGGAGGGTCTGCCTCATCCCTGAGAGCAGCTGTCCCAACCACTCCTCCACGTTCCCCTATTTACCAACATTTCAGTCAACACAACAACCTTACAGGACTTTTGGCATTTAATAAAAATTTGTTTTCATCTCACTGAAAGACTGGAAAATTTAGTCAGGTGTGTTTACCTGTGCCAGAACAGGCTGACTCAGCTCCACAGTTTCTCCTTCTTGGGACTGAAAACTGAGCATCTGGTCGTAGATTTTCTCACTGAAAACCACTCGGTTAATGTTGTCGAACAGACTGAGCAGATGAGTCTGAGACACAACAGAGAAAGGCTTGAACTCAAAGATGGCTTCAGAGAAAAATGTTGCAAATAAAATCACATTTAATGAGACCTGTCTGAGCCGTGGGTCTGCTGAGTCTTACCTGTATGGTGTGAGAGTCGGAGGCTTGGCCCAGAATCTCCAGCAGGGCGGGGTCAGACACAAAGAAAAAGCGAGGGAACACCAAGCGTTTCTTCTCCAGGTAACCAGATAGAGACTTCTGACAGAGTTCTAGCTGCTCCAGCAGGTGAGGGAGCAACTGGAAGAGGAGGAAGAGGAGGAAAAGGATGCCGGTCTGAATCAAGAATTCAGATTTATCAATGATAGCTGAGCATTATCGTCAGAGGGCTGCACCTGATTGAGCGTCTCGTCTCCCACGCAGCACTGCACCACGTTGGGAATCTCATGTGCTCGCTGCATGATCCTCTGCCATGATTTGTCAATGTTTAGGAAACGTTTGGCCTCCTAGAGTAGAAACAAACACCTTTCTTTAATATTTTATGAAGTAACATGTCGACTGGAACCACTTCGAATCTTCATTTTAACCTGAGGAAGCTGTTTGGCAATGTCTCCGCCCACAAACACAGCCTCCAGGTAGATCCAGAGGTTTTGAACCGACCACCACTTCTCGATGATCTCTGAGGTGTTGGAGAGTTTCTGGACCCACAGCTGGATGGAGGGTTTGAATGGAGCGTTGTACCTGCAGACAGCAGACATCTTCTTCTACTTCCTTTTCCACTTGCCCGTCCTTACCTTCTATTAGTCTCAGAGTTCATCATTCTTTTACATCGCTCTACTTTTCTTATTTTTTATCCTTAACTTGATCTATTCTTGTTTTCCTTTTTTTTTTTAAAGCTCTCTGCCTTCCTTCTGGCTCATTTCTTTGCTTTTAACCTCTTTATCATTCTTTTTTCCTTCCTTAATTAATCAATCCATTCATCATTCTATCATTTTATACCATCTACTTTCTCTACTTTCGTACTTTCTTCCATCCTTTAACTTTTTTTTCTGCTTTTCGTTTTCCAGCTCACTATTTCATTCTTCCCTATTCTCCTTCTTTTCCTCCTTCCCTCCCCTTATTTCCTCCCTCCTCTTTCCTTTGGCCCTTTAATTTTTCCTTCCAAACTCCCTCATTTCACCTTTAATTCTTTCCCATTTTTTCTTTATTCCTCCCTTCCTCATCTTTTTCCTCACCCCCCACCTGTTGCTCAGCAGGGATGTCAGCACCATCAGACTGTCCTCCATCATGGAGATTTTCTCGGCTGTCTCAGTCCCTCTCAGCAGCAGTTCTCCTCGGGTCCTGAAGGTGGCGAAACTGAGCGTCTGTCCGCTCCACTCGGCCACCACGTCCTTAAGTTTGGCCTCGATGTCGCGCTCCTTCACAGCACTGATGCAAACATCCTGATCCAGACAGGTCAAAAATCAGAAAGATATTCCAACTTCCAGTTATCATCATCATCATCATCATCATCATCATCATCGATATTACCGACTTATGATGATTAGGGTCATAATTCACTTTCAGAATTTTTCTTATAATCTATAAAATTTATAATGAATAATGTAAAATTTTAAACGTCTATAATCTTATTATAATTTCATGATAATCGTCATACTTTTCCTTCAATACTTAAAAAACAATTTATTCATTTAATTTAATGTCATTCTGGACGTTTCACTTTTGTTAAAATACTGTATGTATTCTAGATAATTTTATAATATTTGATTTAATTTTTCATATTTTTAAGGCATCGTGGACATTTCCATCCAGTTTCTCAGGACCTGTCCACAAATATGTCCACAAGTAATAATAGATATACAAAACAATACAAACACTAAAGAAAGTGGATTTAAAAGTTACTAAAAGCAGGAACAAGACCTTAATGCTTTTCCATTGTGCTTAAAATAAGTTTAAAATCACCCCGTGGGATTGCACAGCTTGAGATCCTGCATACACATACAGAACAGACGTGCAGAATCAACACCGAAAATAAGCTGTTTATAGAAAGTACTGTAACCATGTTTGTTCTCCTGCTTTGAAGAACATCTCTGATTGTGTAGCTAAATCATCAGCGCAGTCAGGTTATTACCTCAATGTCCTCTTTGTATTTCAGCAGCGGTGCCTCCATGATGTTTCTGAGAGAGAAACTCTCTGATTCCACCTGGAAACTGTGACCAGTCAGATCACTGAGACGAGTCCAGTGTCTGCGCAGCATCGCCTGAACCAAAAGTTCATAAGTCAGAAAACTGGTGTTCACTTCCTTTGTAGAGAATAATACAAATGTTAAGTCTGTGCTACCTTGTTGGCCATCATGTTCAGTAAAGGACACGTCTCAGTGAAGTCGTCAATTGTTTTCTTCAGATCTCTGAAGGCCTGCCACTCCTTCAGCGCCTTTGGGAGCTTCCTGATCCTGAAAACTCAGACAAGAGGTGCAGTAATGTAACTATGCCACTGTTGGTGCCATCTTTACTGACTCCTTTTCAGTGTTGCCTCAGCTGATCAGATTACACTTAATTGTTAAAATTGACCAGCATCGTCAAAACATTCCTCTGCTCCACCTGCTCTGGAACTCCTGCAGCTCAATGTTGATCTTCTCGATGTTGAGGTCAGTCCACAGAATGTCATAGTAACCGGTGACGCTGTCGATGACCGCATTATACAAACTGTAGAGTTTGGACAGCAGGGAGAGTTCTCTCTTGATCCTCTGCAGCTCTGGATACTCTGCAGGGAGGAGAAGGATGATTAGGACGGATAAAGAGGAGGAGGACGGTGTGAGTCAGTCAGTCGCACCATTAACAGGGAGTCCGAAGAGCTGCTCTCCTCCAGAGTAGGTGATGTATTTCCTCCACAGCTGATCAAACCTGGCTTGAAAACTCTCCAACCGCTCACTGGCCTCAGCTGGAGCCACTCCCTCCACGCCAGGGCCTCTAGACATGCCAACATGAACACACACTTTTTTCTATCTGCACACGCTCCGTTTCATCCTAACTGAAATGTTCCTGAAGGGTGCGTTTAACCTGTGGTCGTAGTCGGTGCAGAAACTCTGAGCGCAGCTCTGGAAGCTCTGCACCGAGGCCAGCAGGTCAGCCTTCATGCTGGGCTCAATCTTCACCAGAGTGTTCTGGTTCTGCACCACCTGAAACACAACACACACACACCTGTCTATGCCTCTGTATGGTCAGGACCGTTAGCGATGCACCTCCTGCATCTCACCAGAGTGTTGAGGTTCTTCCAGGCGTACGTCAGGCCGTCCACGCGCTCAGCATTCCCGTCGCTGAAGGCCAGGCAATGCTTCTGCAGCAGAGTGAAGGATTCCTCCACCGGCCCGATGGTGGTGTCGATGTGGACCTCCGCCTCCCGAACCTTAAAACAGAGAGGAGGTAAATAGGTGGAGAAATAGATGGATGAAATAATTGTAGTGAATGAATTACTGCATGAAGTAATTGATTAGGCAAAGTTAACTGGATGCAAGCAGCCAATCAGATGCTGGCTGACCTCTCTGAGAGCCGCCATTACTTCTTGAACATCCTCCAGGTCTGTGATTGGACGCTGCAGCCGCTTTGTCAGCCCGTCCATGAATGACAGGATGTCATTCATGTTGGTGGAAGCACGTTTGTTGAGCGCAGCCCCAAAGGTTCGTTTCCAGAGACGACACTCCTGAGTGAGAGCTAGCTTCAGCTGCTCGGTGTCAGACCGTATCGAACCCACCTGGTAAAACGCTGGCAGCTCTGAAATCTGCTCCTCCAGCTTCTGCAGGGGCAGCAAAGCATCACAGGTAAAAAGAATGATTCACATTCCAGCTCAAGTTTAAGCTTTGATCATCAGTTGCAGATGTTTACATCATTTGTGAAAATCTCATTATAAACACAGTGTTATAAATGCAAAAGGCTCTGATCTGTCAAGGTTTGAAGTCTTCTAAACTTGTGCATTTTTTCTGTGTCTGGTACCAAACTGTCAGTAGCTGATCCTTTAAATCCTTTAAGTCTTGTGATCAGAGCTTCCACGGACTGAACTGCTTGTCCATCATATCCTGCAGATACTTGATTAGACTAAGGCCAAGTCAACATCTGGAATTCATCATGTTTCTCAAATTATTCTTCAAGCATTGTTATAGTTAAGCAGAGTGCTGAAAGAGCTGCCATGAAGGGATTTCCATGGCTGGTTTGGGTGTTAAATCCAACAATAAAAACTGCAGGAATGTCAGAGCAGAACTTTGCCCAAAGCATGATCACGCCCACTGGATCCTTGTCTACAGTGTGCATGCTCTTTTCGCCTCTTAGTCACTAGTAGGGCTGGACCCAAATATCGATATTACTGATACCAAGGTGAGTATCCGTACTGACTGATACCAGCATGATGAGATCGATATTTTTGCTTTGGGGGCAAAAAGCCAAAGAATGTGAATCTTTATACTGTGTTTGATTATGATAATAATCATCAATATTTAAAGGCAAAATCATTAAATGATTGTGAAATTTCAAGCAAAAAGTATCACTATCGGTATCAGTGATACTTTTTGAATTTACATGGTATCGGATCGATACTAAAATTTGCAGCATTGCCCAGCCTTAGCCACTAGGACAGGCTCCAGTGACCATGTATTGGAATAAGCAGGTAGGATGGATGGATCACCCTGCCCCTGCAGGCTGGATTTTATTCCTATAGTTGGTGGTGGAGTTATGTCTTCTCCAGGTAAATGATGGACTTGAACCTGACCTTCAAGATGTAAAAGGTCTGATGTTCATTTGTACGTTGTTGACATATCTCAGTGATGGATATGGATCAACACTGGCACCCTGACCAGTCTACAGCTATGTAGCCCCAACATGCTGTGTGTTCTTAGATCTCCGCTAGCATGAACTTATTCAACAATATGAGCTTCAGAAGGCCTTCTATTAATTCAGACAACATGAGTCCATCTTCCCTCTCTGTGACCATCAGCTCTCCCATAAAACTATCTCTGGTTCACCAGCTCTGCTCAGTCCTGATCACAGCTGACCAGGAACATCCCACAAGAGCTGCGTGTTTGGAGACGCTACTGTATGACCCACACATCACAATTTGATTATCATCAAAATGGATGACATTCCCATCCTTAATCTGTCATCAAGAACAGAATATTAGTAGCTGCTACCAGGTTCCTCTGTAACGAGATAAATGGTGTTTTACAGCTGATTGGTTGATATTAACGATCAGAAATGCAGATTAACTCACAGAGTAGAAGCAGATCTGAGAGCTGAACTCTGTCAGAGAGGGTTCGGACTGCAGGAAGACTTTCACCTGCTCCTCTGGGTCCTAAAAACACATCTGTTAGTGCAGCTCTGCAACAACAACATTCAAACACTCAATCACACACACACACCTGGTTCCACAGAGCAGAGAAGAGGCCACATTCATTCAGAGCATCAGCAGCCGGAGCCTTTAAAGACGACACGATGGAGCTGAGCTGCATCACCAGCCTGCTCCAAACGGCAGCAACACAATAAGGGTTAATAATTAACACGCACTGCAAGATTCATCACCAGTTTCTTTCCCGAAGACATTATCACACCCAACTCTGTGTTGTAATGTGTGCTTAATTAACTTTTTATCATCCATTTTTACTGAGTAGATGTGCGATATGGATGGATTGTTGTTTATTACTTTTTAATATCTATTGGTTTGAAAATGGAACCTGGTTCTTGAATGAGCTGAATTTTGTTTGTGAGTTTTACAACGACAATAAAGAAGAAGAGGGCTGAAAATATGCCCTAAATAAAAGGACAAGTGGGACAGTGAAGGATATTTCATGGCTTTGGAGGAAGATTGATGGAAATCAGCTGAGTTGCTGTGATGGGGGAAGTTTCACTGGACATATATGATGCCAAGTTTGATCAGAAAACTTGAAGTTACAGCGTCAATAATTAATCTGGGTTTAAAGTCCGAACTCAGCTTTAAGGAGCAAATTTTCACATGTGAACTGAAGGAAATGTTTGGGAAGGACAGCCCTTTAATATCAGTATGAACTTTGCAACAGCTGATAGTTCATTTGAATAAAAAAGAAAAAGGTCATCATGTTTAATTTATTCAGAAATGAGCCTGTGTTATATTTAGGTTTACGGATTATTTCATCATTAAGTTAAAGAAAAAGAAAAATTTCCACTGGATTTGTAACATATTTTGACTGAGTAAAACAGATTCTAAAGAGTTTAATTTACATTAGAAAAAGTATGTAAATCTACAAACTCATAAAAATGCAATTATGAAACCAGCTTCCTATTTGAGTAAAACTCTTAATAATAATAAGTATTATTTTTATCATCATCATCATCATCATCACCATCATCATTATTATTATTATGTTAAAAATGTTTGAGTTGACCAAACATTTGTACTTATATTTTCTTTTCTAATGAAATGCATCAGACTGAGACACCAAGGTTTTAATTTCACAGTCCACAGCACTTCTGGGTTTTATGTTTTTTTTTTTATTTTTACTGAACTGGTTTATGATAAGTCACTGTATTTATTAGTCCTGTTTCAGAGTTTAATATAATGCAGGTCACAAAATGTGTTTTTCCCATTTTCTTGCTGTTTTATGAGCAACTTTAAAAAGAGTTTTTTTTTATCTCTAAAATATTTTTTAAGGGCTTGACAGAAGGTGGGCGTGACCATCACCCTGTGGCAGCATTGATCAGATGAACATCAGATGAACATTAAATCTTCATGATCTGAGCTCTGGTTTTTATGGAAGTGGTGAGTCGGACTGACTTGACGACGTCTTTGTGTTCGGCCAGCTGTCGGCATAGAGGTCTCAGCACTGCTGGTTTCACCAGGAGCTCGTCTCCTGCATCTCGAACCGCCGCCTGCTCCAGCTGACAGAGAAGGAAAGTGAAATGTTAATCATTTTAAAAGAAGATCTCGCTCTGCTGCCTAAAAATAAATAATAATAAGAAACAAACAAATAAAAAGTGATGAAAGACGAGCTCACCTGCTGCTGTCTGGACTGCATTTGACAGTATGTCCACAGAGGGACATCTTTGGTTGCAGACAACACGACGGTCACCAGCTTATTTACTGCAGTCTGAAATAAACCAAAATACTTTCATGTTAAGTAAACACACCACAGGGGGAGTTTAAGGAGGAAACAGAGGGCTGATACTTACGACAGATTGGATACAAAAATACCTGAATTTCTTCTAGACTGGGTTTGAGGACAATGTTGGGGATGGCGAGCTGGATTGAGGTGCTGAGAAGAGGAAGAGGTGAATGACTGCTGTAGGATGCAAAGGAGGAGGAAGAGGAGGACAGCTGGTGTTTGGATGCATGAAGTCTCCTCCTCAGAGTGTCCAGGGAGGATTTAGTGGCTGAGAGAAAAAAACAAAACAAATTAGGACATATAAAGCAAACAAAAACTGAACCAACACAGGAAAAAAAATCCAGTTGGAAGGAAGAAAATAACTGACCTGTGACCAGAGCTTCAGTGTTGCGATGCCAAAGCTGACCAATCAGATTGTAGAACCGGCAGGGAAGGCAGGACAGGCAGCGAGTCTTCTGCTTGGAGTCTGGATGGAGACACTGGAAAAATCCCTGCAAGGAAACGGGAGAGGAGTAAACTAAAGAAAATGATTTTTGGTTCAGACTCAATGTTCTTCTTGTTTGTGTGTATTTTACCTCCAGATTGACCTTCTCTGCTGCCTTCATCCTCCTCTTCATCTCATCAATTAGTTCAAACACATATTTCTCCACCTGCTGACTCTGACTGCACACAAACAGCAGGTTCATTCCTTTGTGGAGTTTTAAATCACATTTGATTATTTTACCATTTAACACCTATAAATTCAACAGTTTCTAAGCTGTGTTTAGATAAAACATCTGAAGCATGCTGGGTACCGAGGCACAGACAATGACACTCTAAGACTGAGAGTGTGTATATGGACATGAGTCTGGTAAACAGGATGAGGACTACTTAACCGATATGAGCTGGTTTTCTGATTAGCCTAAAATCCCAACTAATGATGAAGGGGGATTCTGTATATATGGGAAATAAAGCCAGCCATCAGCAGGTTGAGTTTGTGCAGAGCCTGAGGGAGAGTTGGAGAGTTAAGGATCAACACCAACATTTTGTCTTTTTCCCCAGCTGGTTGCTCCACCTCATACTTCTGATATCCCAGCTGAATCCATGACATTACATGGAATTTGGTTTTATCCAAACAAGATAAACAAGAAACAAGAAAATATGGGGTTTAATATTTTGCCAAAGAATATGACACACAGAACTGGGAAGTTTGAGACAGATCTGGCAACCCTTCGTGTCAAAAAGTAAGCACTTTACCTCCTGAGCCCCATGCACGACAAACCCACCATGACAATATTAGCTGCACAAATGAACCATGTTCATAACTTATTCCAAACGTGGACGACAACTGAAGTATCTATGTGCTCCTGACTGGCATTAAAGTGGATCATCTTTTGTTATGTACGTTCACAACCTGAACACACATAACGTTTGTTTCAAGCTTGGAGTGCATGGATGATGTAATACTGTAGCTTACACCTTCGGTTTTCAGCCCAGCACTGTATTTCTTTATGTTATACACAGCAACTAGATAAAAACACCTTCATTATAAATAGAGTTTTAATAAACACACACACAAAAACACACAATAGCATGAATTCAAAGATGCACCATGGACACAAGTCCTTTGTCCAAGTAAACGCAGTAGATTTAGGTGATTCATTTATTTGTTGCAAGCCATCAAACAAAGAATAAATTTCTCCCAGATCCTGCTTCTTCTCTTATGTCCATACCTACATATAGACGTGGTGCCCACAGCATCACCTTCAGTTTCCCTTTGCACATTCAAAAGACCCCTTCACTGTCCATTTTTAAAACCTACTTCTACTCATTGGCCTTCAAAATAAATTAAGACTTGATCTTATTTTGCTTTTATTGTTTGAAATAGATTTTATCTGTTGTAATATTTTTTATTGTTTGCAGAGTTTTTTAATGGTTTTAAGCTGTTTTTGTTATTTTATTTATATGTTTATATGTTGAAGTGCTTTTGGAATAAATTCATAACGATAATAGTGAAAATCAAATTACTTAGATGACTAAACAAGGAAACTAAGCTGAACTCAAATATAAAACAGTATAGTTGTTAAAAAGAGATTAAAAGCTCCTTTGATGTAAATTATATATATTGTTGATTTCATACATTAAAATAAGAAAAAATAAATGCTGCTTAGCTAAAACAACAAAATTATTTTGTTTTTTGTAGGTTAAGTTTTATATATAAATATATGATCATATATGACGATGTTTTATTATTGCCAAGTTATGTGACATTATTAAAAATCTTAGCTTTTAATTTTTGGTGCTTTTGCCACCTTCGGCAGTGATTTGATTTAATAAATGATGTTCCATCCCACAACTGTAGGGAGTGCAAAAAGAGCAAAAAAGAAGAGAAATTTTTTTTTTAATTAATTAATTAATAAATAATATTAATAATAAAAGTGGGGCTCAAGTGGGGCTTTAAAATCTGCAATGCGATTTGACATCTAAGCAGTCTGTTAGTTTATTTAATTTGAGCTAACCTGAGATCTGCCAGCTAGTATCTGAGAGCAGATGAATGAAACTTTAATTATTCATGTTTAGCTTGGTGGTTATTAACACATTTGTTTGTTTTATCTTTACTTTACTCAGGCTTTAAAGGGAAAATAAAGAAACATAACCAGTCTCTTTGTAATGATTCTTTGAAGGTGTGTGTATGTAGGAGTGTTGTGTTGTTTTATCATCACCAGCTCAGGGTGACGGCAGCAGCTTGGACAGAAAGATCCGTCTGCAGCAGGAGGTCCTGAGGAGGGACAGAGGACTCCTCGGGCAGAACCACTAGACAGCAGGATGACATGGACTCAAACAGCCGATCGATGCGGCACTCCAACAGATCTGAGGCCACTTTACCCACATGCTCCAGTTCTTTCAGAGCCTCATACACATCATCTACGACTGAACAGAAATCCATGTTTTACAAGCTCTAGTATTATTGTTGAATCGGACAGTATTGTTCTGTGCTTCAGACTAACAATCCAACCCATACATGCATCAGCATTCAGAGAAGTCCAGGACAGCATGGTGAGTCCAGGTAAAAGAGCCACCTCCACACGGCCAATAAAGGGCTGTATGACGGGGAGGATGAGAGGTGGGATCCTGCTGATGGTGGAGCTGTAGACCTGGAGCAGCTCTATCAGCCTGGAGCAGCAAATAAGGAGTTCAAAATAAAAATCATGGCTGGTGAAGAGAATTCGATGAGGAAAACAAGTCACTCACCAACAGCAGACATCTAATCAGAGTAAAAATAAGTCAAAGATACAGGAAAAACTGCACAAAACTGATAGGAGGTCTGTGATTTCTTTCATTTTTAATTTAAACTGATTAAATTTAGCATATATATATATATATATATATATATATATATATATATACTACCGTTCAAAAGTTTGGGGTCACTTCCCTATTGAATCCCATGGCAAAGTGACCCCAAACTTTTGAACAGTAGTGTATATATATAAATAAGTAATAAGCAAACTAAAAAAAATACAGTTTCAATTGTGCAGAGTGAAAAATCAAGCTGAGATGATCCATGTAGGAACATCAGGAAAGCTGAATCTAATTCCAGTTCAATTAAAATCATAGCAGACATGAACAATGCAACTGACCAATAAAAATAAAGAGCTCATCAAAGAGCTGAAGTTACAGCTGTTCTCACCGGTTGTACAAAGCTTTAATCTGAGTCTGTCTGGACGTCATCTTGAGGATGACTTTTGGCACGGTGACGTTCAGTTTGGTCATCCAGAGCGCCTCCTGCAGCACCTCCAGCACCACAGGGTCCAGGTTCACCAAAACCTCCTGACAAACAAACAAAACGTGTCTGAAGATTTACTACAGCAGCCAGTATTTTCAGGGGATGGTAAACTCTCATCATGAAGCTATGAACTTCATTCATTCATTCATTCATTCTCTGAGTCCATTATGAGTCGCGGTTAAGCTGGAGCCTATCCCAGCATTTTAGCTGGTGAGAGGAAGGGTACACCCTGGACAGGTCACCAGTCCATCGCAGGGCCAACAACCATTCACACTCGCACACACTCCTAGGGATAATTTAAAGTCACCAGTTAACCCAACATGCATGCCTTTAGACGGTGGGACCAAACCACCACACCACCATGCATTCCAAACTGAAATCAACTATTTTTACAGAATCCAAAATACTCAATGCAGCATAACCAGAAACTCTTGTTTGATTAAAAAAAACAGAGTATGATATAAAATCTGGTCATGAAGCTGAGCTTGCAGTTTCTGCACCTTGTTTTCATGTCTGACCAGCAGGGTGGCATTAAGCCGGTGAGGTGCGCCCTCTGCAGCCTGACTCCACCCCTGCACGTGCAGAACTTCGTACTGCAGCAACTCCATGGCCAACTTGTTATAACTCTGGATGACTTTACTCATCTCAGGTCCCTGGTACAGAACCAGAGATGCAGAATTACTCATACTGGTAAATGATACCAACATGACTGACGTGGTAGAATCAAAGTTTGGACCTTGAGGATGTCAAGCTTCTTCTTCAGGATCAACATGGGAGCTTCAATTCTCCTGAAAAGTTGATGACACCAGAGGATCCTGCCTGTCATCTGAAAGACCGACAACAATTCATCTTTAACCATCTATACAGCTTAACACATTTACTTTGATAATCTACAAAAAAAGGAAGTTCGGGGACCAGATTTTAACAAGAATATAAAGTTAATTTTAACTTTGAGTTGTCAAATATTGTGTAAGACATTTCCAGAGGGGGCTTTTTTCCTTCCTTTATTAGAAAATTACAACATTAAAGAGGAGATAGAGCCAGACTGACACACAGCAGAAAAAAGAATCAAACTTTAAAAGCAGCAGAAACGACTCAGCCCTCGGTGCATGAGGGCAGTAAAAGAAGTGATGTCTCTGAGACTCAAACAGGTATGTGTACCGGCGGGAGGTTGCGTCCGGTGGGGGGGTTCTCTCTCTCTTTCTGGTAGGTCTTCCTCAGCAGCTCCAGCTCTCTGCTGTAGCGCTGCAGCAGTTGCAGGTAATGCGGCTTCAGGTCCAGACAAGATCCCAGACCAGACTCAAACAGAACCAGCAGCTCCAGCATCCGCTCCGTCTGGAACACAAACACTCGCTCTGAGGAAGGAGTGAATGTTGGAGCGTTTCCTTCCATGAGGACTGAATACTACACCTTTAAAAGTTAACACATGACTCCCATCATAATCAGAACTGTGATGGTTAAACTCACAGTGAGAGACCGATGGAACCAGAAGTCCAACAGAGACCGAAGAGACTGGAACAAATCCTGAACCTGGAGCTGGAAGTCTGCATAGTCACTGTCAAACTGACACATATTTAATTTTTTTTAACGTTCTCAGCTTGTATTCATGTTTTTTTCCCTCCCTGTGAAGCATAAAACCGACTGGCCTGAGGAGAGTGTTTGTTAATTTTAAGGTACCTCCAGCTTGCGGTGGTCTAGAATGTCGTAGGTCTTGGATTTAGTCATGGAGACGATGGTGTGGTAGCGAGTGCAGATCTTCTCAATCCCTTCCACCTGCAACACACCTGAGCTCAGTTTGAATCTGAATGAGTTGTGATGTTTAGTATATGACTTTGACCCATACTGGACAGAGAAGCATAAAAACATGTAGACTGGACCAATAGTTCTGCACAGTGCTGAATAAACAGAAACATAGAAATAAATCTTAAAATGGAGTAAAAACCTTAAAAAGGACACTTTTGAAAGAATGGAGTTGTTCCTGTTGCACAGAGTTTCATTTGTGCAAATAGTTATTCATGTTTGTTTTGAGGCATATCAGTTGATTAATGAAAGTGCTTTGGTTTGAGAACAACGATATCATCTCTTTTACAATCATTCAGGCCACCTTTATGCTCTGCAGAGCAGCCAGGCTCTCCATTGTGGATGCCATGTCAGCAATCTTCTCCAGACGCCTGCAGAAAGCATCAAACTTCCCAAAGATGTAGTTCTCACTGAGCAGGACAGGAAAATAATAAAAAAACAAAACTAAACAAAAACTCCAAAAAGACAGAAAGGTCACCATTTCCAGGCACTAAAAAACAGCATTATCAGCTTCTGTTGTTGTTTACCTGAAGTCAAACTGTCTGTTTTCAGGGTTTTCTTTTAGTTTTTCTCGGACACTCTGGAAGCTTTTCTGATACTCCATGTTCAGATTGCGACACTCAGAGATTCGCTGTAATAACACCGGCCTGTAAAACACAACACCGGACACAAAAAAAATCAGCCTCCACAGTTTTATGAGACTGCCGCAGCAGAAGGGGGTGTACTCTCATCCTCTCTCTTAAGGCGGTACACCTCAGACTTCCAGTACAGCCCGAGAGCTGTCATCTACAGGAATACTCTGATTACTCCGCAGTTGTGGGCTGTATCAGTGATGGACAAGAAGCTGAAAACAGAACTGGTCAGTCTAACGGTGTGGGAATAATTAGATGGAAGACTTGCACATCTTTTAGAGTCTTCGCTGGAAACTGCTCACTTCTTTGCAGCTGTTTTAAATCTGATGGCAGATGTCAGCTCATTTCATTTGATCCAGATTCCCAATCTGTTCTGGTCCAACTTTGTGTGGGTGAATCTTTGTTGTTACATCAAATTATTTCTGATGGAACTTTTTGACTTTATTTAGTTTATTATTTGCATCACGTCTTGTTTACACATGTTCGGCTTCAGGGTCTATAGTTTAGGACAGTACCTGCTGTGGTCCCAGATGCGGCTCACACCCTGAAACAAGTAGCTCCTGCAGGTGTTGATCATCTGGTTGGTTACCTTCAGCAGTAGAGATGTCATCCTCTCAGAAGTGTTATAGTACTGAGAGACAATGTGGATCATTCTGATACTGGTCATTAGACTGGGAAGGTGCTCCAGAGCACTGGTCTGTTGGAGTGGAACAGATGAAATTGGATGTGTTTGAGAAAAAATCATCTTCCCCCGTCTAAGTAGTCTGAGTCTGGAAGGAAATGGCTTAACTCAGCAGTGGTGTGTTTAACACTATCAGAGGAAAATCTGAACTTAATCTGATCAAGACACAGAAAATATACAGTGTAGAGGAAATAACAAAGATACCCCCCTCCTTTACATACAGTGTTGGAAATTAAATCAGACTAAACCTCTCCTGTTTTAGGTCAGTTAGGATTAACTTTATGCTCATATATACATTATATACACACACCAGGTCTTCACCTTTTTATGCTGAAATTCAAAAACAAAGTTTAAACTGTGACATGAACAATATTCACTGTTTGCAAAGTCAAATACCAAATACTAGTGTATTTAAATAATTTAAACCAGAAAGAAAAGTGAGACTATTCTATTGAGCACCGTCCTT
The DNA here is from genome assembly GCF_017639745.1 of Melanotaenia boesemani. NCBI lineage: Eukaryota > Metazoa > Chordata > Actinopteri > Atheriniformes > Melanotaeniidae > Melanotaenia > Melanotaenia boesemani. The sequence continues at coordinate 20,987,082 of NC_055699.1, read as the reverse complement.
TCAGTGTTTAGTGATGCTAACTTCCAGGAAAAAAAGTCAATTTCTTATTAAAATATTACTATTTATTCATCTATTTTCATTTCTAATTTAAAAAGGCTTACTACAACACTGCATTTTCCCTCAGAAGATAAATAAAATGTTTTTCATTCAGTTTCTAAAACAACACATAAGTTCATCACCAATAGTTTTAATTATCAATAACTAAATAACCTAAAAATATTTTATCAAATAGTAACCTTTACTTAATAATGTAAAAACAACAATTACAATCTATTTTTTAACATGAAGAGGTTTTAACCAGTGAGTTAGTTAATCTTTTACCGGAGTGCTTTCGTCCAGTGGCCCAAAAAACTTGTCCAGAGTGTAAAGATACTTGACGTTGTCCTTCGCCTCATTAGCCACAACAGTGATGTCCCCATCCTTAAACAATCAACGAATCAGTTATTACATTAACATCATATCTTTATGTAATTTAACTAAACTGCCATTAAAACGCCGACCAGCTGTCTCCAGGTTCTTATTGTCCGAGATTTGGCCACCTGCAGAACTCCCAACGTCCTTTTAACCAGCGGGTGCTTTATTTCCTCCAACATACTGGCACACACAAGAAATAAAGAGACTTATTAAGATTTATTGGCATGACCTACACTGAACACAGTTAAACAGACCAGACATGAGGAAACATGAATAAAATTTTGCTGCAAAAATTTGATTTGAAGGATAATAAATGAATCTTTATTACCCAAGAAGGAGGTTCCCAAACTTTTTCTACAGAGCCCCCTTTTCATTGACAACAATAATGTGAAGCCCCCTCCCCATCCCTCTGCACCCTGATGCTTACAAAGGAACGTATAAAAAACAGTCTTCAGTTTAATGGCTGCTACTTTGTTAACTATAGTTAAAACCATGTCAGTGGCAGAAGGAAGGATTAATCCCTCTGGTGTGAGGCGTTTAAATCAGGAAACTCTGCAGACTGCTTCAGGTGAGTTTAGTTTTGGATGTTTATTCTGTTTTAGTAAAACATCCCTGCTATATACAACAGCTAAATAGTTTATTTCTAAAGTAATCAGCAGGCTTTTCCTTGTGTTCAGGGTGAGACTTCCCCTAGTAGTGTTGTAACTTGTTTAGCTTCACACTGTCAGATGCTGATATTTTGAGACCTACAACACACTGTCCATGTTTTGCTAGCAATGCAGAAACTATACATTTTATTTAGCCTTCCTGTCATAACCTCCAGCTAGGGAACCACTGTTTAAAGTCAACAGACATTAATAGTAAACATAAAAAAGCCACTCAAAGTAAAATCATTCCAAGATGAACATATTATATCTACCTTGGTACAAGATCCATCCCCACAAATTAAACAGGTTTAGTTACACTTAAAAAGGGTGGTTATACAGGAAAAGTTTAAGATTAGCTCAGCTGGTCAAAAGCCACCACACAAAATAATTCATGGATCAGGTGTGTCCCGGCAGGGGTGGGAATCTCATCAGCCTGCATGCAACCTGTGAAAAACTTGCTCCTTTTTTGTGCTCCTTCTCACCTCGTTATTCACACGTGTCTATTTGTATTTCCTTTTCATTTGCTTATTTTCACATGAATTTATGGTGGGTGTGGACTCTTTGGATGCCCGCCCCCCCTCTGCAGCACCTTTGGTTACCGATAGTTCATTTAGACTAAAGCCTGATATTGGGTAGCCTAATACCAACCCTGATAAGACTGAGGGTATTTAGGGTGATAGACAGAAAACATAACAACTGAAAATGTCTCAGATGGCAAAAGATTAAAAGGCTCAACAAGAAAAAGCAAATGAAATAAAGACTGATAGAAGTAAACATGACAAGAGGTACTTAAAAAAACAGTTCAGAAGATGGAGCAGGTTAACTGTTGTTCTACCTGCTGAAAACGACCGTGCGTCTCTTCCAGTACTCCAGCTCGGCTGAGGGTCCAATGTCATGGGCCTCCTTCCTCATCTGCTCGTTCTCTGTCATCACATGCCTGATCTGATTGGTCCACACTGAGACCACACCCTCCAGCTGCTCCACCAGATCGCTGTTTTTGGCTGAGGGAAAAACATTAAGTTTAATTTTTCCATCTACATATTGATGACGACATGTCTGAGGAGTACCTAATTTAAACTTTAGACTAAAGATTGATTACTTGCTCTCAGTAAACAGGGATTTTTGAGTTTTTTTCCTAGTTGTTCTTATTTTTATTTCAGCTTCATAAAGACCCTACAAATCTTACTTTAAGTCCACTGTGTTCTTAAGGTTAGTAAGTTCTGTTTTAACAAAGCAACCGTGTAGTCCACAGTTTGACACCATGCTATTTTTATTTTTAAAAAATAAGCAGGTAAATTGATTTTGTGTGTAAAAGGGAATTGAACAACTGATATGCAATAATAATGAAATGATGACACCAGTGTACTGCGAACACCGCCTAGTCATCATCAGACCTTTCCCTTTTGCAAAGTGAAACAAGTTTCTGTTTTTTAAATACAATTTATTGCAAGTAAACTTGTTTTAGAGGGCTTCTGCTTTCTATCAACAAACTGTGATAAAGTGGGAACTAAATCTTTGGGTCTAATGGAGATGTGACATTCATGAATTTAAGTTATTTTTTTAAAAGGGACAGTGCATATTAATATACATATATAGTGTAAAATATTCAGTATTACAGCAAAGCTAAGTCCTTGAGTCCCTTAGCAGCCCAACACAGTTAAATAACAATAAAGAATCGATTCAGAATTCATTTAAACGGCTCTTTAAAGTGAACAATGAGAAATGAAGTTGCGTGCCACTCATATATGGACACACAACTGTCCATGCTGCCTGAATCTGTGTCTGATTTCCAACACGCTCCATTAATGCATCTATGGGTAGAAAGTAGTTCTATCCAAAACGCAACTGATGTCACTCAGGTTTATTCAATTTACTTTTATATTTTTTTCTTTCTTTCTGCATTTTTCCTGTAGTTTTAAAAGATGTTGAACAGTAGATTTCATATATATAATTTTTTATTCTTAATTATGCTCATATATTTTGAGCTTTTTAATTTACTAAAATATTCTTGTGTGAAAAGTTTGGACTAAAATTGTTTTGCATGAAAGTTCTTTATTTTATTTTATTTAACCTTTAATTTAACCAGGCAGATGGTTGAGATCCATTTATCTCTTTTATGAGATTGGCCTGGTACAACCATTATCAGTAATACAGTTTACAATACAATTCAGTAACACGAAGAAAGTTTCACAGTACAGTTCATTAAACAACACTTAACAATATTAAAACACACATTAAAACAATATTAAAACAAAGAAAATTCACCGTGTCCCAGCATAGCATGCAGCAAAGGATCTGCACAATCCCTTATCTCCCATCAACAAGTTTGTGACAAGAGTTTTAAGCTCAGGGAGGCGATCAAAGGTCTGAAGCTTGATAACGAGTCTGAAGCTTGATAACAAGAGTCTGAAGCTTGATACCGAGAGTCTGAAGCTTGATAATGGGTCTTAAGCTTCATAACGAGTCTGAAGCTTGAGAACGAGTCTGAAGCTTGATAACAAGAGTCTGAAGCTTGATACCGAGAGTCTGAAGCTTGATAATGGGTCTAAAGCTTGATAACGAGTTTGAAGCTTGATAACGATTCTTATGCTTGATAACGAGACTGAAGCTTGATACCGAGAGTCTGAAGCTTGATAACGAGTCTGAAGCTTGATAACGAGTCTGAAGCTTGATAACAAGAGTTTGAAGCTTGAGAACGAGTCTGAAGCTTGATAACGAGTCTGAAGCTTGATAACAAGAGTCTGTAGTTTGATAACGAGAGTCTGAAGCTTGATAACAAGAGTTTGAAGCTTGATAACGAGTCTGAAGCTTGATAACGAGTCTGAAGCTTGATAACGAGAGTCTGAAGTTTGATAACGAGTCTGAAGTTTGATAACGAGAGTCTGAAGTTTGATAACGAGTCTGAAGCTTGATAACGAGGGTCTGAAGCTTGATAACGAGTCTGAAGCTTGACAACGAGTCTGAAGCTTGATAACGAGTCTGAAGCTTGATAACGAGTCTGAAGCTTGATAACAAGCGTCTGAAGCTTGATAACGAGTTTGAAGCTTGATAACGAGGGACTGAAGCTTGATAACGAGTTTGAAGCTTGATAACGAGGGACTGAAGCTTGATAAGGACTGAAGCTTGATAACGAGCTGAAGCTTGATAACGAGTCTGAAGCTTGATAACGAGTCTGAAGTTTGATAACAAGCGTCTGAAGCTTGATAACGAGTCTGAAGCTTGATAACGAGGGACTGAAGCTTGATAACGAGCTGAAGCTTGATAACGAGTCTGAAGCTTGATAACGAGTCTGAAGCTTGATAACAAGGGGCTGAAGTGTGACTGTTTTTTATTCCTTTTCAAGTAAAGGGAAGAGAGTACATCGTTGCCCTCTTCCCCAACTTTTCCGTTGTGCATTGAGTTAAAACGAGATAAAAGCAGAGGTATGGAGGGAGTAGTTCAATAACAGTTTTATAGACAAAAATGTACCAGTAAGAAGCCAGCGTTTAGACAAGGACAGCCTAGTTAATTGTAGCCTGCTTAGTTTTTGTTGCGCCACAAAGTATTTTGGTGGTGGAAAATTCAAAATAATGATCTCACTGTCAAAGCATGGGGATATGGAGCCACCTTAGGATTACTATAAAAACAAAAGCCAAATGAAATTATAACCAATATTTCAGAATAATTCCCATCAACATAATAAATATTGGTGGAGTGTGTAAGTTTGAATTATTCTGATCCAAACCTTACCTTATAATTGCTAACAGTGATTATTTCCTTGATAAAAATGAGTTTCTCCTAATTATAATCTAAAAAAATAGATTAAAAAATAAGAATAAGCCAGTCTTTTGAATAGCTCTTTGAAAGGAATGGCTCCTCAAGATCCAGCTCCCAAAGAGTCATAAATCCCATCTGTAGGGGATGAAAGTGGTTGCAGTAGCTGCTGAGCTTCCTACCTGCAGCGATGTAGTCTGCTGGGCTGCTCAGTTGGCTAATGGTACCAGGAAGCTCAAGCTGATGCAGCTGGAACCTTTTCTCCAGGTTGACTCTGGCTGAACTCAGATTAACAACAAACTGGTCCACTGAGGACAAAAAGGACTGGACGTCTGCGTTGTTCTGCACAGAGCTCCACACCTGGACAGAGTCAAAGAGTTAAACCAGAGAGTGGTCCAACTGGGTATGTGGAGGAGTTACATCTAAATTTGATTCCATCACTCTTCTTTTTTTTGTTTTTACAGCGTTGAGCTTTAATCACCTTACAACTCTGATTAAACAAGTTTTATTCAAGTTGTGAAGAGTGAGAAAGCTGCTTTAGGTGACGAGGAAAATCAAACTGGAAGGTGGTGTGTACCTGTTGTGATCTGAGGGATGGTAACATGATGTGAGCAAGAAGAGTTTCCAGGCTGTTAAGGATGTTTCCATCACTGCACTCCAACATGCCAAAGTTCACCTCCTACAAATGCAGAGATGAGATGTTACACAGTTCTCTACTGTCCCGAAACACCTCCAGTGGAGGACTCTTCTTCTGATACCGACCTGCTGTATGTTAGCAGTGGTTATGGCCTTATCTGTGGTTCTCAGGAAGAACAGACATTTCCCCAGTAAAGGCTGGAAAAACAAAAAGATTCTCTTTAATTTTAATCCGGTGTACTTGGATCGGACACTAATCAAAAGGAAGTGAATAAAGCATTGATCACTGGGGTTTATTAAATCTTTTAAATACCTTTTAAATAATTCTCAAACACGAGATATGATGAATGTTTATGGATCAAAAATCAATTGAAACTTCATTTAAAAGGTTCTAAGCGCAGGTCAATATAGTTAATTTTAAACAGAGTCCATATAAAGCAATTGTTATCCCTTTCCAAACAAATCAACCCTGGTTCTTGAAGCAGTTCTGTACAGAGTCTTGAAACTTTGTTATCAAGGAAGATGACCAGGTTTTTATTTATTTATTTTGGTCTGGACGTTTCATAGTAATTTAGTTCCAAAACAGTCTGTGAAACTTGTTCCATGTTTAAAGTAACACGATGTAACTTTCTGACCTTAAGAATATTTCTGACTCGCTATTATGTGCATTCCTGGGGCTGCCTGCATTTTGCTGAAAGTTTTGAATGTGCAAAATCATGGTTGATTTAAAGAAACATCAGAGGACATTATCTGAGGAAGAGATTAAGGGACAGAGCAAGAGATAAGACATAATCAACATCAGGCTGACTTTTACTGGCGGTAGAGATCTCAGAGAAGAGAAAGGATGCAAGACGGATGCTGAATTATTCTTCAGAGAGAAAATCTGCCAAGGTTCAGTAATGATTCTTTAAAATGGAAAATCAAGGTCTGGTTGTGGACCTTTTCACGTAAAGAGCTAAATAACCTGCAGGAACTGCCCTTCTTCCCAGAACATGTTCATCAAACAATGTGATCATAAAGGAAAATATAGAGAACACGTGATCTATAGTGGTACTAGAAGTAACTGTGTAAAGGTTAAATTGTGTCCATGATGGTGATGATGCCACTTAAAAAAGAAGTATTTTAGCTCAAACTACATTTTTTTTTTTTTTGCAGTTTTACCAAATTCTAACCAGTTTCCTAATTCTATCAATACACAAGTGCTACAAAGGCCAAATGGGAAGAAATGGATTCATAACAACATTATTAGCATGTAGCTGCTCAGCGCTAATTCTTCTCCTTTTCTTAGTCTGATTCAGTGACTAAACAAAGCTTATGAGTAATAATCTGAATGCTTAATTTGTTCCCAATCACCTTGCCAACCAGCAAGCACAACATTCCCATCCATAGAAATGCAACACAAACTCAGCCGGAGCAGTTATCATCTCAGAGGCAGGACAATAATAAGCAAATGGTTCAGCATTGTTCTGAGCTCAGGGGAAAAAAGGTATTTGTTGATTAAACTACTAACTGATTTGCATTCATAAATGTGGCTGAAAATACTTGATATCAGGTAAGGAAGCTAAAAGTAGCATTGATGGCAGAGCCCTTTTTTTAATTTGTGGAGTTTCATCACTGAATCACATCAACTTGTAAATGCAAACAAACACATTAAGGTAACGAAAAGACCATAAAGCTGGCAACAAAAAGTAAAATGTTGCTCCTAATGTACATCCAGAGTTTGTGCATAATTAGACCGGACAGGTATGTGAGACAGCTGCACTTTAAGGAGCTTAAATGAAAAACTACAGTAAATACATGCAGGGGTTGTTGTCTTTGGCTGGTAAAAATATATCTTGACTGCCCTCTTTCTGGCCTCTTTGACTCTAAGGAACACTGCTTTGTGTGTAATAAGTTGTATTATGCAGGACTTTACTTGTGTTAGCCTACCTCAGAGGTTCCTGTAGTGAGAAAGAGCTTCTTTTGAGCTTTAGCTGAGGTTGCTTCATCTGCAAAGGACTGACTAGAAGATGAATTCTAGGAAGAAAGACAGAAAACAGAGAGAAAGATTGAAAAAATAACAGATATCTGGGCAAATGAAATGAAAGGTAAGACACAGGCAATTACTGGAGAGGATTCATATCAATAAATTGAATCACAACGTTACCTCTTGATAGAAGAAAATTAGCTTCTTTGATCCATTTGCAGCAAAGAAATCATCAGTCAGACTGAACTGAAAGAATAAGATGCAAATTATCCAAAGAGTGAGACCAGAAGAGAGACATTTCCTCCAGACTTGCTATTGAAGAACTAGATCGTCAGGTTACTTTTTCATCCGATATGAGGGCGTCTTCCACCTCCATCTCCTTCAGGGTCACACTGTCTGCCAGCCGGTTGATCAGGTATTTGTGTCTGGAGTCCAGCGCTGCTCTCCTCTCCTCCTTCATAGCTTTCACTTGCTTTAATATCTCCCTCCTTGCTTCATTGGACAGCAGCATCGTCCTTCTGCCAGAAACCTGGAGAGAAAAGAAGCAGGAAAATGACGATTCAGAGTCATGTTTACGTACAGTTTTGGTCTCCACCTGCATGCCAACTCTAGTCTGTTCGCCTACAAGCTTCACCTGGTTACCCATTTGTAATAAACTGTGTCGGTCTGCCGTTTACTACTAATCTAAACAGTCAACAATCATTAATGAGTTAATACATACCAGGAATAGTATACACCTTTTCACCGTACACACTGATGATTCACAGGTTTCCAGGGGTGAATGATCACAGGAATTCAGTATATAACAAATAAAAAAATTAAAGGAAATTAAATTAAATTAAATTAAATTAAAAATCAAACAAAACTAAATAAAATAAAACAAAATTAAATTAAATTAAATTAAATTAAATTAAATTAAATTAAATTAAATTAAATTAAATTAAATTAAATTAAATTAGTTGCTCAGTCTGTCCTCTGGTGGCCGTTAGTTGTAATGGCGACAACCCAAGTGGACGAACCTCTTTGAAAAGGTTGGTGCTGGAGTGTATCAGCGAGAGATCTAAACTACTACAATGATAACCAGCAATGATGCCAACTAAACTCCTTTATCCAATCTGATCCTGTGACATTGTTATCATGGTTCACTCACCGAGGTTGGGGAGGGAGCTGGAGACGTCATGTGATGAACAGATCTCAGGTTCTGCCCTCCTATTCTCCTGTAACCTCTTCCCACTGCATGTGCTGATCAGATTTTTAAAAATGTTTGAGTATACAAAAACAAAGCACTGAAAATATTTAGAAAAATAAACTAATTCATATTACAGCCCAACATCACCTCAGTCTTTGTTGTCTTATTATTTAGTTGTTGCTAAACAACTGTTAGTTAATAGAATCAGAAAGCTGACAAATGTAGTTTTAATCCGACTTTAATCAACAAAGAATAAGAGAAGAATAACATCAAAATAGAAATTGTAACATTAAGAAACTCGATATTTTTTAGATGACAGATAAATATGTGTAGTTTTCTGATAAAAATAAGTGAATTAGGTCCATGCATGAAAGTTATCACTGGTATTACTGATAATGGCTGTAATTATTTTCTCATGCTTATTCTTGTGGAACATTTGTAGTATACTTAAACTTTATTACAATTTACATCCTATTTTGCTCACTATTGTATTCACTATACCATCCAGACCTCTTACATGATGTTTGAACCCAGAAACCAACATTTAGATTTATTGGTATTAAAAGCCCTGCCCTCATTGTTAGTTTACTTCCTGCAGGAGTGGGGTTGTTTGTACCTCTGCAGAGGTGCAGCTGAGGAAGTTTGGCTTTTAGGAACGTTTTTCCCTCTTCCTTTGGACCAGCCTGGCCCTCCAGCCCAGGATCAAGGCTTTGTTCTGGGGCAGATTGGACTCCCTTCCCTCCCGTGTCAGGGGAAGGAGCAGAACTGTCCAGCCCAGCTTCAGAGCTGGTGCTTGGGAGGACAGCTGATGCTTGTTCCTCCTGCGAATCCTCGACCGGAGACTGAAGGTCTGTGTCTGCCATCTAAGTCACATTTTAAGCAGGAAAAAGCAAAAGATAAATTTTCAGACGATTTGTTTGCTGATCATAATATGTGTGGGTCAGGACTTCAAGCAGAATACACATATTTTAAGCAAATAAATAAATTTCAATTCTTTGGATCAAATAAAACTTTAATGTTCACACTAAGAAAAAAAAAGCTAAAATGTTTTGTTTTACATGTTTTCTTTTTATTTGGACGATAATAGGAAACATTGTTACTGAGAAATGATTGAGGTAACAGTTAATAATATAGTATTACTAGTGAAACGTTGAAACAGTAATGGGAAAACAAACACTTATTTTTGGTATTAATTACCCAAACCAAATGGAGATGGCTCAGGCAGGATAACTTCCACAAATTTTAAATAAAATTCATTATAGTCACAAACATTTCCACCAAATGATGGAGAGTAAGGTGAAAAAAACAAGAGAGAGAAAAAGCAAAAAACAAAACACAAAACCCCATATAGTAATAGATGAATAGACTAGTAATACGTAAGGGATAATGCCCGCTTATACCATGGTCCATTACGAAAGAAAAAAATACTGAATAAATTATTAATGCGTTAATGTTGTTTTTACCGGTGAAATCGTAAGTTTTTCACAAGAAGCGGCTGAGTGGACTATTTCGTTGTGACGCGTTGCCACAGTAACAGGTTCTGACACAGAACCTGCAGCTCGGTGGGCAGTTATGTTACACAAACAATTCAGAGGGCGAGTGCAGCTCTTACAGCTTGTGTGTTCAGAGGATGATGCGACATGTTATTTCAAACAGTCAAAGTCCACAGATAGTGTCCTACATCGCTAAATAAGCCTGCAGGCTGCTTTAACAGCGACGCCCCGTCACAGACGTGATCTGGCATGCAGGGGCGCTGCTAGAGATTTTGGGCCCCATGAAAAGAAACTGAGTGGGCCCCCCCTGAAAATTTTAATAGTGTAATACATCCAATTGGCAATTTTAATGCTATTTTGACCACCAAAATAGCATTAAAAGGAATTAAATTAAAACAAATTAAAAGAAAAACATGGCAGGCTAGTTGGTAGGGGAAACACTAAAAATACAATGAAGTTAATTTAGATTCAACTATTTGCTGCAAGATGGATGCTTTATATTTAAAAACCCATCTATCTTTTTTTAAATACTTAATTATCTCATCATAATTACAAAACAAATTACAAATACAAAACTTAAATACAAAATAACCTCGTTCATGAAAATGAAATGCATTTATAATCTGTGGAGAAATAAATAAAATCTCAGCTAAAACACCAAGAAAAACAAAATGGCCACTCATTTTTTATGATTTATTGTATTGGAGGCATTATCATCAGTAAATTAGATGCAAATGGTAAAATAAATTAGGTAGGCTAAGAAACAAAAACTAGCAGGACCTCACATGGTTTATTGTGTTATATAAACTAAATGTAAAACTGTCACAAGCAAACCACTGTGGAGATTTACAGCCAAACAACGGCTGGGAGCGTCTTTAAAGTTAAATAATCACATTTTAAAAGGTAGAACTTTGTGTAATAACATATCAAGGAGTGGTAAAGGTAAACTATTGCTGAGTCAAGCTATTGCAGTCTCATTCAAAATAACTGGTTCTTGCTCAGCCTTTTTCACCAAGAACCTAACATGGAGTTTTCTCCCTGGAAAATCGCTTATCAAGTCCTGAAGTCCAACTTTCTTTTCTATCAGCTGTTCTATTATATAGTATCTCCAATCGTGTAATGTCATGTGTAATAGCATCACAATCATTATTTCTGGTGGCCTTCCACTATTTTGTTTAACTTAAAGGTGTTTTCAGGGATTTTACCAACAATGTCAAGGGAATGTGATCTGACCAATCCTCCACGTCATTGTTTCTCTTATGTAGCAACATGAAGTCTAATTTATCTCCAGATTTGTAGACTCAGAGATGAAGCATTAGATTAGTGGGGGAACATATATGATGCTATATGGTTGTTGCTAGTTAATCTTCTGATATCTAGAAAATATAAATATTTCTCTGAATGGATTGAAAGCAGTCACCCAGTCTGCTGCACTGCAAATGTCTCTGTTCCTACTGCAAAGCAGAAGGATGAGTCCAAACTACTGACCTGACCTAATATTACTATGATAGCTGAGAAAATAAATGCAAACTAATTTTATTTAATATTAATAATTCAGAACTTTTTTCCCATTATATGTTTTTTTCGCCACAATAATCAATTAATTCAACACTCAGCTGCTCACCTCGTTCCCCAGGGGGAGAGGGGAGGGGGGGTCTGGCAGCATCTGCTTCGGATGCTCTCGTGTCTGTTCGGACATGCATGTTTTAGTAGGGCAGCTTGCTAATCGTTTGCCTGCCTTGATTATTTGATTAAAACAACATTGAAATTAAATAAAATCCAGTTTTCTTCAGAAATATGAGCTAATATGGAGCAAAGTGAGCTAGCTTATATGAACAAAGTTTGGAAGAGACAACAAGCTGATGTTCCACAACTTTCCATCAGACGAACTAACTGACCACCTCGCCTCCGAAAGAACTGGGTGACGTACTGTCCACCCTCTGTTCTCTCTCCAGTCTCAGCTTATTTCTTTTCATTTTAAACTTCCCTATTTGGAGGCATCTTACCGTCTTACCATCCACTAGCTGTCTGTCTGTTTCGCTGCTCCACAGCTGAAGGAGCAGGTGGACTGAACCATTTAAGTGAAACATAGAGGGGGGATAAGTGTTCAGAGATGTTTCCAAAACAAAGAAACTTAGTGATACCAATGCATTGTAACTAAAATGTTTATGTGATTGTAGGTTTATCATTGAGTATTAGATAATTTTGTTAGTATTAATATTGTATTGAGGGCCCTTCTGGTCCCCCTGTCAGTCATGGGCCCCGAGAATCCTTCCCCTTTACACCCCCTTTTCGGCACCCCAGCTCCTAAGTCTATTTGACCGGAACTTCTTTCATAGGTGTCCATTATCACTTTTTAATGGACACCTTCCAGCCAATCAGATTCGAGTATCCATACCATAACATACACACTAAATGTGATTTACCAACACTATGATAGAAATAATGACAAACCAAAACAAGAAATAAAGAAAAAAAAAGTTTTTACACTGAATTATGATCATTATTTAGCAATACTTAGCATTATCATCAACAAAAAAACAACTTAAACTACACTAAGTAATGAACACGAGGGAGGACGATATGGAAAAACAACAATAATCTGGCAGAGAACAAATGAAACCAACAATCTGAGAGAAACTAACTAATAAGGAGCAGGTGAAGCAAATTAGCAAAAGAAACCAGGTGTGAAGAGAACAGGAAGTCAGAAGAACATAATACACAAGGGATTGACTTTACAAAATAAAACAGGAAACAAGATAACCCAAATTAAAAGACAAAGAACAGAAACTAAAGAATAGATTAGAGCAAGAATATGAATATGAAGCAAAACCCATAAACTATGACCATTCTGGCCCATTTTGTCTCAACAGTTTGTTCAGATAGAAACCTGCCAGCGAACAAGCGTCTGTGATGATAAAACGAGACTAACCTGTGCTAAATCTGAGGATGGGGTCCTGCTGTTGTGGAAAACTGCAGTGTCTGAGTCAGAAGCAGATCTACAGTGAATCAATACAGCCTCTGCTAATGTTAAGTTTAACTGTTGCCATGGTGACCCTGGCAGTGAATAGTGTATATTTTAGTGACATGGCAACTTATGCAAAACAAAAGCCATCTCACTGGGTGTTCAGCTGCTGCGAGCAGTTTTTAGAGCAACTGACACTAAAGTTTAGATTCATGTCATCTTATAAGATCAGTTCAAGGGCAGAGTCTCGATGAGTAACCTGAGAGGGTAGAAGAGGCAGGAAGGTAAGGGAAGCGAAGGTTGTCCGTAGGTTTCGGTGAACATTCGGGAAACATTTTGGAAAACTGTTGAAATACATGTTTGACATAAATATAAACATTCTAAAATAAAGGTTAAATAAAAAATAAATGAATAAATGTTAATAAATGAAAAATGAATGAATACATGAAATAAATAAAATAAAGCTGGATTTATACTTGTTTGGCCTCGCCGTAGAATGCTGCGCAGGTAGAGAGGCTTGACACACACATCTGCCAGTCCTGACACGCACCCTGCAAGACGAGGTTAAAAGTTTAACCCCGTCTTGCTGCCTGAATGTGTTTTAAAAACACACCAGTTTTTTTAAATCATCATATCAGTTTGAATGCAACCCGACCACCACTCACTTCTGTTAAAACGTGTCTCATCTCAGCCAAAAAAGAGAAAATCCTCTTTTCAGTGGCGATCCTTTGCAGTGTCACACATTTCCAAAAGCTTTTGAAAGTGCAGTTGAAAGAAACACACACAGCTATAGAGACAGGCTTTATTTTCTAGAACAGCGCACTTGGTTTTCCAAGAGCTTGTTGGAAGTTGCCAGCATCTTGATCCTGTAAAAGGTTACGTTAAAGCAAAAAGGTAGTTGCAGGAACAATTTGGAAATAAGCATAAAATTGCACATGCATCTATGGAAAGAGCTCTTTCAGTGAAAACATAAAAGCTATAGAAGATGATAGTCTCTTTCTCAGAGCATGTTCTAATGTTTGGAAGGAGTGCAATATATGAAGAAATCAGACCTGCCTTCAAATATGCCAACAGTAATCAAGTTACCAACTCAGGGATAAGTGGAGGACTGCAGCATGTGAGCTGCAGCAGAGATGGAGCCAGAGAGCTACATCTGAAGACATTGTTCGTTTTTTTCAGAGAATGTTTGACCTGCCCAGACTTTATACACAGAATAGTATGCCTGTAAATGAAGGAAATATTCCAAAGATCTACAGGAATGGCCTCATTTAAGGGATGTCAAGTTGCCTAACTTTACATCTAATCTGTGGAGATGTCTGCTGTCCATCTGACCGGTAGGGAATTTCTTATAAAATACTTTTTGGAATCTTTTAGCTTAACTCAGTTTGTGGATAAACCCTCACACCAACTTGGACACACTCTGGACCTGATTATATCATTTAGGCTGTCAAGATCTCTTAAGAAAATTGCTGAGAAATCCATCTCAGATCATTTCCCTTTTGTTTAATTTGTAGCTCCTGCAGCAGTTGTGTGAGCGACACATCATTACTGCCTCAACTGCAGATGCTTTTAGAGATGCTTTCAAGGACTCACAACTTTGTCTCGCAATTGATCTAATTTTCATTTCTGGACACTTTTCTTTTTTTCTTTTTAATTTTTTATTATATACCACCTGCTTTGAGATCCTGGACTCTATTGCACCCTTTCAACTAAAATCTGCCAGACCAAAGACAGGCCTTGATTATGAGATCACCCACACGATTAGTCAATGCTGCACAAGGACAGATTGGAAATGGAAAAAGGACAAACTACAGGTGTCATTGGAAATGATGAGGGATGTCCTTGCTGATTACCAGAAGGCTGTGAAGGAGTCAAAATCTAAATAACTGATATTATTTCAAGTAGTAGGCATTGTCCTAGAGTGCTTTTTAGTACGATAGACTCCTTCCTTAATCCCCACATTACTGTTTTGACTGTTGCTCCTGTTGCAATGTGTGAGAATTTTCTCCGATTCTTTCGGGACAAGGTACTTCCTGTCAGGCAGGCTTGTGGTGGTATCTGTAATAATGTCTTTCCTGTTTGCTCTGCACAGACTAACACGTTGGAACACTTTCAGTTGGTTTCTGTGTCCCTGAAATCTACAGACCGTCCTCTGGATGTTGTTCCTATCAGAATACTGAAGGGGGTTTGTGGTACTCTATGGCCTAGCCTTCTGTTTCTTATTGATACTTACCTTAGTTCAGGAATTGTCCCCGCTGCTTTTAAACATGTGTTGGTGAGACCCCTTCTTAAAAAAAAAACTAGCCTTGACCCTTTAGTTTTATCTAATTTTAGACCCGTTTCTCGTTTACCCTTTTTATCTAAACTTTAAGAAAAAGTTGTTTTATTCTGTTCGTTCTTTCTGGAGAACAACTCTATTTTATTTCCAATCCGGCTTCAGGTTAGGTCAAAGCACTAAGTCAGCATTTTTGAAGGTTTATAATGATTTTGCTCTGTGGGCTGATGCTAAGTGCAGCCTTTGACACGGTCGACCATACTGTCCTCCTGCCACATCTCAACCATCATGTTGGCGTCAGTGGCACAGCACTGACGTGGTTCCAACCATATCTGTAAGGCGGGAGTTTTTCGGTTTTTCTTCATCCAGTGCGTCTCTCCCCTGTGGTGTTCCACAGGGCTTTATTCTTGGTCCTATTTTTTTTTTTCATTTTACTTGCTACTACACCAAAAGAGCTAAACACAACATAACCTTTCACTGCTATGCTGACGATGCAGATTTATTCTCCGCTAAAGTCAGAACAATAATATTCCATAAGACTGTTAGCAAATTGCATTATGGACATTTAATTTCGGATTAGAGAGAATTTCCTACATTTAAAGGAGGATAAAACTGAGTGTATCGTGTTCAGTGACACTGTGACGGACAGTCCTGGCTCCTTAACTCCGACAGTCAGCTCTGCTGTCAGAAATCTGAGAGAAATTTTGGATAGTTTAAAATTTGATAAGCAAATCAATACTTTTTTAAGTACCAAGACTTCACTTAACTACAGCAACACTCTGCTAACTTGAGAACACAGCTGTCCTTTTCTCTCTCCACTGGTTTCCACTCAAATTTAAGATAGATTTTAAACTTTTACTGTTTGTTTTTAAAGTTCTTAATCGACTAGCACCTCCCTATTTGTTTGGGCTTTAACTGTGAGCGTGGCAGGGATTTAATGTCATCCCACCAGCTTCTACTGAACGTACCCAGGTCTAGGGAGAAACAATGGGGTGACCGAGTTTTCTCAGCTCCGAAGCTCTGGAATAAGCTGCCCCTTATTCATGTCTTATCACAGATCTAGTACTTTTCAAGTCTAAATTTAAAACCTATTTATTTACGATAACGGGTGGTAGTTTTACCATATTTTATTTCCGTTTACTTTTTGATCTTTAAAGCTTTGTGTTTATTACTCATTTATTTTTCTGTATTATTATTATAATGGCTTTTGTGTGGTTAGTCTTAATGATGTTTTATATTTTGTAAAGCATTTTGGTCACCTGAGGGTTGTTGGAAAGGGGTATACCAATAAAGTATTATTATTAGTAGTAATCTTTACAACACAAAGAAAAACAGCAAACAATGTGCTGCATTTATCTCAGCAGTCCAGATGTCTCCTCCATTCTTTCCCATTTGTCCTCAGCAATATAAAGTCTTCTTCAGGTCCAGTCTGAGGACTGGTGTCAACTTTTGATCCTGTATAAAATGCAGGACAGACCTCCAGATGTGGACCGTGTGCAGGTTCCTCTGTCACGTTGGAAAACCTTTTTCACGGGACCTTTTTCTTTTTCCTCAAACTGACAGAGAGCAGGAGGTCTACGCCACGGCCGGGATGAAATACTGCAGCGACACATCTTCATGCAGCAGAATCAGGTGGACGACTGTCTGATGGACGATGTCTGAGGAGACAGGAGGACATCAGTTAAAATACAGTCCAACTCCTGAAGAAGTGAATCAAAGTACCAGAAAAGTATTTCCTTGTTTTACTGCCGACATCACGCCGTCAGCTGAGAACTTACTGCACATGGCCTTGCTGGGGTTGACCTGCTGGCCCATGAGGAACTGCTGCAGCTTCCTGATGTCCACCCTGGCCTCCGCCATGATCTCTGGGTCCCTGCTCTGAGACGGACCTCCGTCCTGAGAGACATCATCACCTGCAGAGATGGAGGAAGATGAGTGAGGGATTAAAAAAAAGAGGAGATGGATTTGGATTCTACTTTCATTATACGTATATAATGTCAAATAAGTTTCATTCTGAGCAGGAAAACCTGAAAAATGCTGCCGTTTTCTGATCTCCTGAGAATGAGGTTTTCTAGGACATTTAAAGTGCAGATAAATACAGCCGTTGCCATGACAACAGTTTCAAAGATGGGGTTAAAACCATCCCTGATTCAGATCATGCCGATGGCCTTTCTACCGCAGAGCTCCTACTGGTGTAAATTCACAAGTTTGATTCTGATGCAATTTATGATTTCAGTGGGAGATTTTATGTTTACTGGCATCACAAATTCTGCCAAGTCATGATTTCAATTTCATTCTGGATCCACGCGATCAATACAAGACACCACATGTTGCTTTAACACGATCACTTCCATTCAGATGAAATTACAAAAAGCAGCTGAAATATTAACAAATAATTTTCTTCCTGAGCTCAGTCAGATACTTAAAAAAAAACAAAGCAAAAATAAAAAAAGAAATGAGTACAGTCTGACTTTCAGATGTTCTTCATCAAATTGAAATAAGACATTTTGGCTGTTAGAATAAAGAAAATGGAAATAATTCAACATGTTCTTTATTAAAAACCTCTTACAAATTATCACTGCAACAACATTTGAGATTTTCTATTTACATTGAAGCTATTGGTTTATTGATTATTAAGTTGATGTATTTTTGTAGATTAATGTATTAAATGTTATTCTAGAAAGATTTGATTTTGGAGAAATACCATCATTTAAATTCCCTTATATCTGGACTATCAGCTGCTTCTAATGAGTTTTTTAAGCATCCAAGCTGATGAAAACATGGGAAATGTTGGAAACCTAGAACATCCTGGTGTGTGGATGACTGAAAGCAGTTGGGATTAAGACCCTTCATGACCAGTCCTGTATTATTTCTGCCCAAGTACAGATTCCGGTGATTTTATAGTATCGTTGCTACGACCGACTGTTTCACCCCATCATGGCCTGGATTCTCTGTATGCCATCCTCATCATAAAGATTGCTAGGACTTTCTGGTGAATGAAGCTTAAACATTAGCTCAAGTTAAAGTTAGCTAATGTGCTGCTGTTGGCCTCCTACTTAGCAACTGCAATCTTCTCGAGTAAAACGAAGTAGCTACAGCTTTTAACACCTCATTAGCTTTAATTTAGCCACAAAACAGTAGAAACTAACAGAGAAGGACCTTAAGTAGGCGATTTATAAACCTTAAACCAGGTGATTTGTGCAGACTCGGACATGATGTGACTCAGCTGGATCCCAGACAAAAGTTCACAAAACTCTTTTCTTCAAATATTTTATAAAATCGTTGGTAACCTCGGACAGTTTCACAATTTGAAAGACTCAAACAACCAAAAGCAACAGAAACATCTGTTGTGCAACTGCAAATGATTACTGTACCAATGTTTGATCAATATTCTCAGCTTACTGATCAATGAGCTGTTACCCCTTCTGTTCAGAAATGACTCCAGCCTAAAGATGAGCAGAAATCCAATTAACAAAAACTAAACTTGCTGTTAAAGCCACTAATTTCCATCCAGCTGTCGTCACCATATTTCGCTGTGATCCAGTTTGAAGGCAGCTGGATTCATCCTGCAGGGAGGCTGAACGTCTTTCCGCCACACTGGATCAAAACACGGATGTTTCCATCCCAGCAGCCCAACTGTTGCTGCTGTTTAAAATCAGGTAAGAGAAAGAAAAAAAAAAGGTGTTTTTACCCCACGGAGGGTTTCCCAGGTCTTTAAAGTGAGTGGTGACAGAAACAAGGTCCGTCTCGATCTTCAGGTTCATCTCTCCGTTCAGGTTGGCCTCGATTACCTGACGCACACACATTCATTCAAACAGAAACATTAGTCGAGTTTCGTCTGAGCTGCAGCCGGTTTCAAGACAAACCTGAGCGCTCTTAAAGCTTCCACATGGAAATCTAAGACTCCGGTTTAATACATCAGTTAGACCAAACTCCTCCAGAGATCTACTGAAATCAGCCTGATGGGACTGAAACATGAGCAGCAATCAGACAAATAACCAAATAAAAAGAGAAATTGGTGAATTTTAGGAATAACCAATTAAAACGTTAAAAACAGAAAAGTATCTGTTTAAAACACATGTAAAATGGACACTTTGGGTTTTGGGTTATTGTTTCTGCAGAGGAAGAGACTAGAGTCTTCACTTAAATTAATTACTAATGATCATTTCATTCTTATAAATATTTATTATTTTGTTAAATTTTAACATGTTAGAAGATGGTTTACTCAGAGATCATTACAACTTTTTGGGTATTTCACTGTGACTTAAAGCTCCAGCAACATGGATTTATGTGATGTGTATGTTAGTAAAAAAAAAAAGCAGTGCAGTCAAAATAAAATAAATAATTATAGTTTTCAGGCACATTTTAATGATGGATTATCAGGTGTTCTGTCAGATGAGCTCTTCTCTCTGTGGAAAGGTTTGGGTCTGTATGTTCTGTGATGGGAATAAACCACATTAACATTAATCTCACACACTCTGTCACCTGATGAAACACTTTAAATCATTTACACTCAGATCTGGAACACAAACACAGCTGCTTACGTCAGATTCAGCTCAGGATTTTCATCACCATGAAGCTGGTTCACTTTTAACTAATCTGTATCACCATAGCAACTGATGCTGAGATCAGAAATGAACACAGATGAAAGCCCCGCCTCCTGACTCCATGACTTTTTCTCATTTTTCCTTCCTGCTTTAGAAGTTTCAGCCTTTTAGGAAGCTAGAATTCTGGTTAGTCCCCTGCTGTAAACTCCACCTCTTTTACATAAATGAACACATAACCAGGGTAAGAAAACTTTGCTGACTAAACTAAAGTTCAGGTCAAATGTATTTATAAAACTCATTTCTGACTACTGGTGATGGCAAAGTACTTTACAAACTAAAATAAATAAAATACACACCAGTATTTCCATGAAACAATTACAACCAGCCATGAACACGCAAACATAACATGGATATGTGGAATTTGCTTCATAGTTCAGGTCATGGTGACATCACAGCGTTCACTGTGATCCATCGCTGCCATCTACTGGTTGTTTAGAGAAAGATCAACCCCGTTAACACGAGGCTTTAGTAGAAAATCTGCTCCTGGTGGCACATTTAGGTTTTTTAATCTTTAAACTCTGCCTCAACAAACATGGAAAACTGTGCCGTCCATGTCATGTTTAACTGTTGAATTAAACATGTTTGGAGCTACAAGGAGGTGTGATCCTACCAGGAAGTTGGAGAGGTTCTTCATCCTGTCCACAACATTCTTCATGGTCTTCAGAGGAGGCAGGTAGATACTCACCTGCAGACACACAAGCAGTGAGACAACTTCAGCTGATGAAGGGAAATGTAAAACAGGAGGAATACTTCATTTGGAAGATAAATATGATGTGGTGCTTGGAAGAGTGTCTCACTTCACAGAAAGAGTGGTACTTACATCGAAGTCTGGCATGTCTGGTTCTTTGAATTCGTGCCAGAGTCGGCGAGGGATGACGTCAACCGGGACGTCGTGAGTGACGACTCGGCTGATGCTGGACAAGGTCGGCTGGACAGGAAAGAGGGAGGTTAAAGCACTCACAAAAAGTTCTATCACTGCTAAACTTAAATCATCATCTCTCGTAAAAGAGATAATAATGCCCTCACAGGGTCAGAAAAAAAGTTGTTTCAAATAGAAACACAGGAAGGGTACAGTGACTCTCACCAGCTCGGCAGCAACAGTGAGGCATGGGCAGTGCTTCTTGGTCAGTTTGACTTTGACAGACTTGGCGCACTGGACTGTCTTCAGGGCTCTGGACAGGTTCTCTGGAGTCACCTCCAAACAAATCTCATTGTCCTCAGAGGACACACCTTCCATCTGGTACTCATCGAAGAAGTTTTCCTTCAGGGAGGAAGAACACACAGAATCAGATGGAGGCAGAAAAGCTGAGTTCATCTTTAAAGTGCTAAGATTCAGATGGCAGACAATAGCAGATAACTGTAGTTGTTCTAAAGTATTTTACATTATACAACATATCATTTTTTCTGCATTTTCACTGTTCAGCTTTACAAGAAACAAACAACAACATTTTGGATTTAATATTGGTCGATCAAAGGATAATTACATACTTATTCATCAGTTTCTCTGTTATTTAGATAGGAAATGCTGATGGAAAACAAAGCCCTGCCTCTCATTTTTTGGATGGTCTTTTATAATCAGTCTCTCTTCTCAGATAGCAAAGAATATGAAGCATAGCCCACATATTGTGCTGTAACTGAGCTATAGGAACCAAAAATGGCCCAGATGATCCCCAGTGCTGTGACAGAGCTCTTCTTCCTCACCTGTGACAGCTCACACCACATGCTGACTCCCCCGTTGGTCACTTTCCCAGACAGAACGAAGAACAGATTATCTGGAGTAAGCCGCAGGACGCACATCTTTGTCAGCTTTGAAATGGTGGTGATGACACCTGAGGATGATGGATGGATGGATAAATAAATAAAAATTAAAATACAAGTTTAAACACGTTCACTTCTATTTGCCAACAATATGAAAATAAAGTCGTTCGTTTTTATTTTTGTAAATATTCTGAAATAAAAAAATATGTTTTAGGTTATTTAACTCTTTTTAGGATAATAACCTGAACAGTTTTTATTCATGTGCCATAAAATTCTAAAACTGTCTTTGGTGTGTTATGGAATTCAAACGTGTGCAACATATATTAACACAGGATCTTACTGATTATATAGCTTTTTTGTGATTTAATTTTCATTATTTTGCACAAAATTGTCGTTGTACAGCTGTGCAAGGACAATAAAGACATCTTATCCGATTACTATTTCATGTTTATATTCGCTATTTTAATTTGCAGTCACCTCTACACCCTTTATTTTATTTATTTTTTTATTTAACTTTTTTTAAGTACAGTGTCATCACATAACAACTCAACAGACTCGTGGATGATGTGGGAAAGTAGCTCAGCATTTTATCACCGCGCACAGAAAGTTGTGCGGTTGTTTCGAGTGAAGCTAACGTGTTAGCAGCTGTTTAAAGAGACTCACGGGTGAAGTGGTTCAGACAGGCGATGTCTATGATTTTCCCCCGGAATTTCATGGTTAATTTGAAGGAGAAGTTTAACAGTTTGGTTAACGTTCTGCTCCCGACGAGGTAGTTTTCAAGCGCTCAGCATTTGTTTGGTCCGTCCGCTTTAAAGGTCCGACCGAAACGTTTGTCTCACAGAAACTGTTAAAGGTTCCGTCCAGACAATATTTTTAAATTATATTAAATCATATACATCAATCCACTGCAAGCGATGTTATATAAACTGATCATTAATATTGGTTGATTGCCATTTACAGCTGTTATTTTATATAACCCTTACATAATAACACGAAAAAAATTTAAATCTTCTGGTATGCTGCTGTAAGATACAATCTTTTGCGTTAAAATTAAATATGGTGCTTTTCTTATTAAATGCACAAATATGCTGAACTGATTATGAGTGTCAACTGTTTTTCTTTTCTTTTAAAGTAAAATCTGTGCATATTCCTGTTTGTTCCTGCATTTTCATGACTGGACTAAACTTAATTGATAACTTAATGTTCTGTGTGTATTTTTTTCTGAACTTGTGGATTTGCCCTTCATGCATATCTTTTTTAAGGTTTTCTGTAAAACACTGAATCCCCTTGTTGTTGAACTTTAGTGAGTAAATGTATTTGAAGAGCACAGTTTTTCCACACTTTATAAAATAGAAAATTAAATTTATTTCAAACTGTCTTAAAACACAAAGATTTTTTACCTACTCTACATGTTGTTAATATTTTTGTTTATCAAGTATTTGCAAATGATCAAATCAATTTAATCTTAAGAAGGAGAGCAAACATAAATCACTATCTTTGACAACTGTAAGTAAGGCCCATTTAAATACTACATTTTGTGAAAATGGGCCCCATGAGATTATCCAAAGTTTCCTTGTTGTGGGTTTGATGCAGGAGCTCATGTGAATTCAAAATTAGTCCTTTTATAGAATCAGCTTTCACTCCTTTTATGCATTTACAGTCTTCTTTTAAATTAATTAAAAATAAGTAACACTGACCAACTGGAAACTGATTTGTCCATATTTTTTTCTTCTCTCTGTGGTGTTACAAATGAAGCCTTGATTTTAGCCTTTTAAATAAAAATGTTCTGTCTAAACTCTGAGCTTATTTACTCTGAAACAAAGGAAAACCAGCTGGATTCCTCCGTAAACCCCTTAAATACCTGGACCAGAGTCCATTTGAAGGTTTCTTACATCACAGGGGCAACCAGAGGTGACTCATGTAACACTACGAGCTGCTCGCTAACTTTATTTAACAGCTGCTTTCACCAAATTTCTGTCAGACATCTTTTCTCAGCAGCAGGGATTCACATTATAAGACTAATCATGACAGAACAAATAATACATTTGTAAAATGTATAATTAACCAGGATTTTACTATACGACCCATATTGGAGTCAAATTTATGTAACATTTTCTCAGATTAATCCTCACAACATCGTACTTTTGACACAGTTTGTTGTAACTGTTTCTAGTAAATTAAAACATTTTGAAATGATAAAAAAAAAAAAACTGAATTATTTGATCAATTCTACACTAATTTACTAATTTTAGCATCAAATTTAGTTGTTTTTAGGCTAAACTGCAGCATAAATATGACAAAACCACAGTGGTGTTGAGAGCCATATCAATACCATCAACCTAAATGTTAAACTCTTCTTGTTATTTTTTTTTCTATTAATCAGTAAATAAATGCTGACACCCTACAAATAAAAAAAAAAGAATCACTTCATATTTAAACTATTGTGTCATAATTAACTTTTTAAAATTATTATTATTTTATACCTCAGAACTCAGATATAATATAATATAATATAATATAATATAATATAATATAATATAATATAATATAATATAATATAATATAATATAATATAATATAATATAATATAATATAATATAATTCTCGCTCCTTCTTCCCATTGGCTCTCCGCTCAGCTCGCTGACCAATAACATGGCGCCGTTGTTGATAAAAGGTTGCTTTGGTCCCCACGCCAGCAGGTGAAGTGGTGAACGTCGTCGGTCTGTTTAAATCGCTGCAGGACTATAATCTATCATTCTGACTTCACTATGGCGCCGCTGTCCATCCAGTCCGGAGTGAATTACGCGAAAACGCTGCTGCCAGAGACTCTAATGAGGTGAGAGGAACAAACAGCTGCTGGTTTTATGTCTCTGAAAACACACGCTGCTTCTTTTATCATTCTAAATGTGAAGATCTGATAGATTTGGTGCGTAATTTGACGAGGTTGGTCTCTTAACAGCAGATAGACATTCCTTCCGCAAGTGTGCTGCGTTTTTCCAGAGCGGAATGTGGAAATAATTAGTTTGTTCCATCCAACAAACTTTAGGCTCCAGTATGCGGAGGAAGTTTGTTTTCTCACAGTGAAACCATCTTAAATCACTTAATTTCACGCTTTCTAGTGAATTTATAGGCACTAATCTAGCTCTTTTCTTCGGTTTTTCAATTTCATGGAAAATATCAGCTCATTTTTAATCTGATGGCAGCAACGCATCTAAAATAGAAAAAAATAGTTCCATGGTGATTTTTGGCATTTTGTAGCATCCCCTCTTAACGACTGTCTGTCAACATCTGGAACATGAGGAGACCAGTTACCGGAGTTTTTGGAGAGGAATGTTGTCCCATTCTGGTCTGATGCAGGATTCTAGCTGCTCTACAGTCCTGGACTTTGGATGCTGGATTTCTGCTCTCATGATGCTTCACATATTTTGTATGGGTGAAAGATCGGGACTGCAGGCAGACCAGTTCAGCAGCTGGATTCTTCTCCTTTGAAGCCATGCTGTTGTGATGGATGCAGGATGTGGTTTAGCTGAAATCTGCCTGTCTGAAATGCTCCTTTTACACCCAGTCATGTTACTGACCTTTTCCAGCCTTTGTTGGGCCAGTTCCAACTTTTTTTGAGATTCGAAATGAGGTAATATTTTCCATGAAATGGTAAAATGTCTCCGTTTCATCATATGAAATATTGTTTATGTTCTATTGGGAATAAAATAAGGGTTTGGTTTTTTTACAGTGTCCCAACTTTCTTGACATTGGGGTTGTACCCATTTTCCCTGTTGCTGTCCTGCATAATTTGATATAAAACTGATTCTTTCTTGCAGGGTGTGAGGCTGTAACTCAGGAAGAACATTAAAGTCTTAAAAAAACACATCTGCAGCCCTTCTCTATAAACCAGATGGCAGAATGAGTGGAAATGCACTGAGAGGCCTTTCTGTAATAAGCATTGTTGTGTAACCTAAAAGTGCACACACACACACACACACACACACACACACACACATACATATATATATATATAACTTATGTCAGAAGCATAGTTCTCATGCTTAGTATGTCCACCTGCAGACTTTAGACTGAACAGCCTCAGTAATCCTGAAAGGAAGTAGTTTTGTAACAGTTAATACTTATGGAAGAATTAATGTGCATCAGCACACAACAACCTTGTGTGAAACACTAAGAGCAGCCTGTTCTTTTCTTGGATATGAACTGGAAAATGAATTCAGAGATGGAGGTTTTGCTTTGAAGAACTGACCTCTTTTATTGGTAGAGAGTAAAACAAAGGAACACAAAAAATATTTTAATAAACAGAAAAACTGTGATGCTGAAGACAGACGGCATCTTCAGAGGTCCACAGTATAGAATAGAATAGAATAGAAATGCTTTATTAATCCCTTTGGAGAGTCCTCAGGGAAATCTGGGTATCAGGTCGGTTCTCCAAAAGAGCTGCAGAAGTCCTACCTGTAGCCAAGAGGGAAAGATTTCACTCAGTCCATGCAGGGGTGCCCAACTCATGCACATCCTGGAAATGAGGAATGTTAACCACAGCGAGGAGGAAACTAGTAGGACACAAATACTTTTTTTTTTTTTTTTTTTTTGTCTCTAAATGTTGCTGCTCAGTATAACACAGACAAAACCTGCAGGCAGAACAAAGAAATGGCCTGAAGGACCCTGGTGTGAGCCTGTGATTATACAGATCAGCAGATTAAAGGTTATTTAAGGCTTCAATCCCACAGCTGCAACATTTAATACAGAGAATCCATTTATAAACCAGACGGCAATCAGTTTTTATTTATAGAACACTTTTTCATACAAAACAAATTCCAACACAAAGTACTTTACATTAGAAATATAAAAATCTTAACCCATTGAACCCCTCAGACCACGAGTCATATATACATACATACAAATAGATAAACACGCGCATACATATAAATAAAATGACGTACAAGCGCTGTTGTAACTCTCACCTGTCGCATTAAACAAAAGATGTTAAAGTGAGAAAATAAAATAATATAAAAAAAAAGGACAATAGAAAAATGGATCAAAGGTCATAAAAAACAGGAGTTAAATATTTAAACAAGTTAATATTGTGTTTAAAGAACATGACTAACCAGATTAAAAGCTGAGAGAAACATTTAAACATTGTTGACCTTTTGTATGTCAATGAGTCACATTATGGGTAGTTTCATAAACCGTAAATAGAAATTGTGAAAGCTGCTTTTCAGTGAACAAGCTCTTTAAATCTGACTGAGATCAGCCAGGAAACGGCTGAGAAACCTTTTTATGTCTGGACGAACCAAGTCAGCCACGACTGTTTGTCAGTCTGAGTTTTCATGAGGAAGTTTTGGCTGCAAAGATTTTCAATTAACTACAAAACATAAGTGATTTTGCTTTTGCTAAATTTAAAACACGACCAAACAATTCAGTTTTCTTCCATCTATGGGGGAAAGCAAGCAAGACAAGTTAAAAATGAGAAATATTTTCATTTTTAGCTGAAATAAACATGAAATATGCTGAAAAATGAATCTCACATTCAATGTTTTTAGACAAAACGATTAATATCAAACTTCATTAAAGCTTTCTTGTCTGTTCTGGTTGTTTCAGGTCTGTGTCGACGGTCCAGACCACCATCTCCCGCCGCATCCTGCCCTCTTCTCAGCCTCGCTGTTACAGAGTCTGCACCCACAGCCGGAGGCGGCGCAGAAATCTGCTGGCGTCCTCTCTTGATGAGCTGCTGGAGCAGGTGAAGACAGACTGTCCCACTGGGACGTTACACGAGCGTTTATAGCTGCTGCTTTTTCATCATCCTGTCAGAAAATTAGCTCGACGATGGCATCTTCTGTGTAATGGTGTCCTTTCTCAGGCAGAGACGGTGTTCATGATGTCCCGTTACAACTTCCTGACCCTGGTCCTGGAGGAGGACGGGGCTGTGGTGGACTCTGAGGAGTTCTTCCAGTCACTGCCCAGCAACATACCGCTGATGGTGCTCGACAAAGGAGAGATGTGGACTGAGAACAAGGTGAGAGTTACTTTATCTTTAAAATGACATTAAATATTATCTGCTACAATCAATATTCAGTCAACATAACAGCACGAAGATGCACTTAAAGTGAACTGTTTCTATACACATTTTGCACAAGTAGTCCCAATACATACCACTAAATACTAAAAATATATATAAATAATAGGGCTGGCTAATGATAATAATAATTACAGTTTACAAATGAATGAATTAGTATTAACAGAAAGAGCCAGTGCTCACAAATATTTAATGTTAACTGACCTTTACTTTTTTACATTAAATGATCTCTTTAGTTGTAATAATCAGTTCAATATTTGATAAATTTGAGACCTTAAATAAAGGTCTCATTTGTGCCACCTTTTTCTTGCCCTCTGGGTACAGATGTAGCTGCTATGCAGGAAGGTTTGTTTTGGGAAAAACTTGATGCTCACAGCCATAGCTGTCCTGTTTTCTGTTTTTCTTTTTCTTGCTCTGCTTCATTATTGTTGTTTTTGTTTGGTTCAGTATGGTCTACTTTGGGGATGTTTATTATGTGGACTTCAGGGTTCTTGTCTGTCTGTCTGTCAGGGGACAATAATGTCTAAGCTAACACGGACGGGCTGAAAAAGAAAAAAAAGAAAAGAATTAAGGTGCTGCAGTCGTCCAGGCAAAGTTCAGACCTCAGTGTGATTGAAATGCTGTGGTGGGCCCCTCAGAGAGCTGCAGAAACCAGTCCTGCAAAACTTAATGAAGTAAAGTAACGCTGGAAAGAAGAGTTTACCAAAATTCCTCCACAACCATGATATAGAGAAGAAAAGCTGAATATTGGTAAATGAGCTTTTACAAGTTGCAGAATCATGGAGTAGATGGAGTTTTTCACAAACTGAGTTTTAGTTTAATAAATAATGAATAATTTCAGCACCTGGTGAGGACCAGGTGATTATGTTCATGTCCTGACAGCTAAAACCTTAGAATTGAACCATTTTCATGTTGAAACACACAGTTGTTTCTTGCAGTTCTTCCAGCAGATGGCAGCAGAGAGCTGATGTTCAGTAAGCGCGTGCTATTTCAAGCTTTTAGAGTTTGGTTTGAAGCCGGTGGTTAAGATATTTACAGATTTGTTTTCTGCATGTTTCAGATCCTCCCGAGTTTCCGCGAGCCAAAGAAGAGCGGAATCGCCAAACTGACCTTTGACCTGTACAAGGTGCACCCCAAGGACTTCCTGTGCTGCCTCGCCATCAGAGCCACTCTGTATGAGGTCTACACGCTGTCCTATGACTTGAAATGCACCAGGGTCAAACACGTCATCAAGTAGGTTAAAATCTGTTTGGATCAGCCTCCAAATCAGATTAAAACTGTCAGTTTTACCTGAACACACCATCCTGTTAACCTGAGGAGGCAGTTTTATCTAATGTTAGCATTTAGTAGCTAACGTTAGCTCACATGTTCTGTGTACATTTCATTCCCTTTCAGTTTGCTGCCTTTCTCTGCTTTTCTACTAACTCTCTCTCTCTCTCTCTCTCTCTCTCTCTCTGTGTGTGTGTGTGTGGTCAGATCGGTGCTTCGCTGCGTCACCTGTCTGACCAGACTGACCGGACAGCTGCTGCTCTGCACGTCCTCGTCGCTGCTGCAGTTCACCGGAGGAGACGAGTGTTAGCGGTTCGATGCTGAGGCGGGACTGACTGATCGGTTCACGTTGGAGACGCCGCGTAGAGCTGAAACAGATGATCAGATCTCAGATGATGAGCATGTTTAACGTCTCCTGTCACTGAATCTCCTTGTTTTATGTTTGTGTGTGTAGATGTAAAGGAGGGAATTCATCATTTCACAGGGTTTTTCTGGATGTTTTTAAGTTTTATTTGAACTGTTGGAAAGTCAGTGGCTGTCAATTTGATTAGTGTGTGATTGTAAATCAAATTTATGAATAAAGGTTAGTTTTTTAGCCTCTGGGGTTTTGTTTTCAAGAGTTTGATGTTTCTTTTCTTTTAAGCGGTGAGTTTGACGTGTTCCCACAGTTTTTCTTCAGGAGGAGCAGCTGGAGTAAACTGACACCAGCAGCAGCTGACCCATGCTTCATCATCCTCCTCCTCAGTGGGGGAATGTCTGGCACATGTTCAGCCAGAGAAAATATCTGTAACAGTCATCTTGCTTGATTACATCCACTCATGCTGACAGTTTAGGAGAAAGTGTGTGTTACAGCCAGCTGATGTTAGTCTGAACCAAGTCCGAGCAGCTTCTGTTTGCAGCTTTGTTGCCGTCTTACTGTGATAAAGAAAAGTGCATTGATTCAAGAAATATACTGCATCATACTCTTGAATTATTCTTACTGGGCATACTTCATGAAGTCCACCTTCGTAGTTCCAGGTTGGACCCCCTTTTAGATTCAGCATGGTGTTGGAAACATTTCTCAGAGACTTTATACCAAACTGACATGATGGCATCACACAGTTGCTGCAGACCTGTTGCCACTGATTTTCAGTCCAGTTCTTGTCATACCTCAGCCTTTTCTCCCTGTTTCCTTCCTTATGGCTTCTTGACGTTTTTCCTTTTCATGGAGACCATTTCTGATGAGGCTTCTGCCCACAATAGATGAATCAACTGAAGGTCCAGTTTGTCCTCCATGTGTCCAGTTACCTCAGACGGCACACCATGCTGAGATATAGAAAGTTTTCAGCTAACCATTCTTTGGCATTTTTTTTATTTATTTATTTTTTTAGCAGTAATGTTAATATCAAACTGTTCTGTGTTTGAAGGCTGCTAGTAATGAAGAGCTGGGTTCAGTTTAAAATTGGTTCTTGTTCATTTGTTATGTGTTGACAACACTGGTTCATCCCTTGAGTTTGGAGCCTTTTTATCTGGTTGAATGGTTCTTAGGTCAGAGTTAAGTGGCTGAAATAAGCCAGTTACAAGGACTAGACCAGAGGTTTCAATCTGCAGCTCCAGAGCAGCAAGTGTCTCTCTGGACCTTCCACAATTACACATAATACATGTTAAAAATGCCAAAGAACTAACTAATGTCGTTATATAGAGATTAAATAACAAATGCATTTTTTTAAATGATTTGTAATTTTTTTTCATTAAATAATTGCATTGAATTTCCACAACAAAATGACAATAAAAGTACCAGTAATATGTGTGTGTATATATATATACATACATAGTTGGAAACTTTGGGCTTTTAAAATTATTTTTACATAATTTTCCACAAATATCTACATTCCTATAGAAAGTCTGTCTATCCTTTTTTTGCAAACGTTTTGTTTTTTCTTTATTTTGAAACCCAAAAATAGATATTAAAAGGTGGTTCTTCAAAAATTACAACAAATTTCCTATCAAAAATGATAAATTGTCTTCTTTTTAAGGTCTGATAACAGTTTTAATTAGCTGAGCTGAGGGAAAATGGCTCTTTGGGTTATAAAGGCTGGAGACTCCTGGATTAGACTGAATATAGCCTAAGTGAAAAAGCAGAACATGTCCAGAGAGAAACTTAAAGTGGTCTTGATCAATAGTTCTCCAGCTTTCTGACTTTTTATAGTTTACAATCTGAGTACTGGGAGAAATGTAAAGCTCTCTACTTAGATCCAAAACTTTATTTTATCATTTAACTTTGGTTTTTAGATGAGATGAGTCAGAACCTTCCTCCTGCTTCTCTGTGGACAAACAGCTCTGAGTTTTCTGCTGACTGGGACGCAGTAAATGGTCACAATGAAAGCGGAATCCCGTGGGATGCCAGTTCCGCGATCAGGGCGTGGTCGCGTGAACGCGCGTGACCGTAGAAGGAGGCGATCAAGCTGGACGCGCACTCGCGCCGCGCAGACACACACCGGCATCCAGCGACAGAGCACAGAGCCCAGAACCGGGAGAAAACACAACCATGAGGGAAATAGTTCACATCCAGGCGGGACAGTGCGGGAACCAGATCGGAACCAAGGTACAGACCCGGTTCTCCTTCTCACTCACAACTTTTTAGCGCAGAATTTTCATGGAAATGTAGATTTTTGTTATCAGAGGCCTTAACTTAAATCAGTTTTTGTTGCTCAGTCTTACAGAAGATCAGTGCTGAGGAGTTCCGGATTGGTTTGGTCGTAAACTGGTTCTGAACCAGCAGAACTTTATTTTAAATCCACTAAAATACAAACTATAGGGAGACTTTATCCAAATAATGCAAAAATGTTTATTCACTTAAACGGCTTCAAACAATCTGAATCCAGATAATGAACAACTTTGCAGAAAAATATGAGTTTTTAATCAATAAATAGACAGTTGCAGCTGCACAGCCTGTAAATCCTCCATTCAGTCAGTCACATCCAGGAGAACGGCGGCATTTTACAGCTGATTATAATGACATTATTCTAATTAAATTAACCAATTTCTGACAAATAAACGTGCTCTTTTCTTAAATAATTTAGTATAACTAAAGTTATTTAAACGAAACTCTCTTTTCTACCAGTGTTCAGATGAAAAGAGGATGTTTCGGTGGAGGATATATTCAGCTGCTCTTCACAGAGTGACTGTTGTGGGGGAGTGAAGTGAACTCTGAGCCACTGAGACTATGCAAGGAATCTGCATGAACACACACTCACACACACACACACAAAGCTGCGCCCGTATGGCTTCTCAGGACTGGATGTTGAAGGAGAGCGAGCAGTTCAGACAGAGAGGAAAGTGAAACTTGAGAACCACGTTCTGAGACTGCAGAGGGATGAGAAAATAACTGAGGAGTGACACATCCTTTTTCTAAACATGACTCAGCCTGTAGATAAAAGTTTCATTTGGCTTCAGATCAGCCTGCAGAAATCAAGAAATAAAACTGTGACTGATTAAAGTCAGTCAGAGGAACAGAAGTGACCTGCATGGGTGGGTTAGACTGCGGACCACACGAAAAAACTCTGAGATTCATCATTTTCACTTTAAAATTAAACAGCTTGTAAAGTTGTAAGAAGGAAAACTAGAAACTCAGTCTGTTTTCCAGCAGGCTGTAGACATTGGTTACGCTTTCCACATAGACGTCTAGACCTCTAATTCAGTGGGTCAGATTACTGTCTGCAGACTTTAATCCAAACCAACTGAACAGAAAATACTGGGACTTGATTGTAGATAGTTGTACAGAAATGGGCTGGAAGTCTGAGTCTCTGTGGAGCAAAGCTGTTCAGAGGATCTGCAGTTTGTCAGAAATTGTGTGAGAAAATCACTGAACATGTTGAAGGACAAGAGAGAAAGTCTAAGACTGATACCTACAACCTTTGATCCTTCATCAAGAATCATAATTTTTAACAGCAGATATCAGCTCATAAACAAGGGAAACCTTTGTCATACTCTACAAATACAGAGATATATTCGCTAACTTGTGCAGAAAAGAAGCCACATGCTGACCTTGTCTGGAGTTCCAGAGGTGACGTCTCTGGACTCGGAGGCATCTGGACGGGACCATCACACAGTGGACAGTGTGATGAATCGGCACGTTCTGCAGACATCACAGCAGCGAGGCTGAGGAAGAAGAGGGTACTGGTGCTGGTCTGGCCTATCTCTAGTAGAGAATGTTGGAGAATTTAGAAATGACTACTACCCTGTTGAACACCTGAAGACAATGTTGGATTCTTTTGCACAAAGATGTTTCTCAAATTATGTCGGCATGACAGTCAGGGGCCAAAGTGAGTTGTTTTAAAAATGTTTTTTCTGTGTTTGGACTGTAATTAATAAGTATGGGGGTTAAAACCGATTAAGACAGAGATGTTGGTCAGTGAACGCACCATGCAGACTGGAATGGCTGAATCATAAAATCAGATGATTAAAATGGTCATCTTTTTCTTTCTGCTTGTTGCTATGGCTGATTCAGTTCTGGGAAGTGATCAGTGATGAGCACGGCATCGACGCTGCAGGAAACTACGTGGGTGACTCGACTCTTCAGCTGGACAGGATCAACGTCTACTACAATGAAGCATCCTGTAAGATGTGTGTCATGAACATCCCCCGCTTGGTGTGAGTTTGTACAAAGCTGCAATGACTCTCCTGTTTGTGTAGCACATAAATATGTCCCCCGGGCCGTGTTGGTGGACCTGGAACCAGGAACCATGGACAGCGTTCGTTCTGGGACCTTTGGACAGCTCTTCAGACCAGACAACTTCATCTTTGGTGATGTGTTTTTCTGTGTTTGGAATGATTAATCTGTGGCGTTATGGAGGTTTGTGATTACAGACGAGGAGCAGCAGGAAACTTTCCAGCTTTTAATCCGTTCAGTAAACAGACAGAGACGACTGCAGCATTTGTTTTATAAACTGATGTCAGAGAAGAGGAGGTGGGATGTTCTTGATGTGTTTTGCCCACCATCTGAGAAATGGGTCGCCACCAGCTGCAGAGTGTATGTCATTTCATGTTTCATACCTGGATTTTCTCTGCAGGTCAGACAGGTGCTGGGAACAACTGGGCCAAAGGTCACTACACAGAGGGGGCGGAGCTAGTGGACTCGGTCCTGGATATAGTGAGGAAGGAATGTGAACACTGCGACTGTCTGCAGGTAAAATAAGGTGTTTTTTTTTTTTTTGTTGTTGTTTATTGGATGGGCTCCAGTGGTGGAGTCAAGAGGCTGGTGGGTCTTAGCCTCAGGGACAGGGTAAGGAGTTCAGAGGGGGGCCCCTCCTACACATCAGAAGCAATCAGGCTCTGATCAGGATACCTCATGGTCACCTCTCTTTGGAGCAGGGGTAGCCAACGTCGGTCCTCGAGGGCACCAATCCGGCAGGTTTTCCAGATTTCCCTGCTCCAACACACCTGACTCAAATTAAATGGATCCAACAGCCTATAAGGATCTCCACAATGACTTGTTAGTTTAAGTCAGGTGTGTTGGAGCAGGGAAATCTGGAAAACCTGCCGGATTGGTGCCCTCGAGGACCGACGTTGGCTACCCCTGCTTTGGAGGGTCTTGGAACACACCCGACTGGGACAAGTCCCTGAAGTGGACCTACAACACTCTGGAGAATGCCTTGGGATCCCTGGACATTGTCTTTGGGGTGAAGGATGTCTGGGGCTTCCCTTCTTGACCTGTTGCTTCTGTGGCCTGACCTCAGATTAGTGATAGTGTGGTGGGAAAGACTTCCACTTTTCACTTTCCCTCCAATTTGCACCTAGCAGGTGCAACCCATTGAGGGGTAATTGTAAAGCAGAGCAGGCAGCTTTTTAGCTGGCTTGGTGTCTGCTTCTCAGGGTGTGGCTTCTTCCTTCTGGGGCTGGTTGGCAATGGCGCGGTCGGTCTTGCTAAGAGACTCTGATCGCTGATTCACCTGTGGCAGTTTGCTGGCCGTGGTTGGGGCAGCCTGTATTGATTCTGCCTTTGTCAGGTGGACTGTCAAGTTTCTTTCAGATACTTGAGTTTCACTTCAGTGGAGAGAAAAGGTTAGACTCAAAAGAATATAGTCTAGACTCGGGTACGATTGGGGACTCGGAATGTTCTTCCGGTCCAAGTTTGCTTTCAAACAGCTCTTTGTTTAATGAAGTGAACCTTTTGAACAACATATTCCCCTCCTTGCTCGAGGTGGTGCTGCATCATTACTAAAGGAGAAGACAAGACAAACAACGAACAAGAAAACTTGCTCATCTATTAATTAATGGAGAACAAGTTCTGTTTCTTATAAGTTGTCATCCATTTCTTACATTTGGCCCACTTGAAGTTAACCAAAACCTATGTTTTTAGGTGAACCAGGGTTTGCTTGTTTGATGCTCATCAGTTCGGTTGCACATTCACACTGCCCCAAACGAACTGGACTTTCTATGCATACAAACCAGGATTAGATTCAGAAGGGCTGGTGTGAATGCACCTTTAAAAAACCAGTGGATTAAACCAACTTTATGTAAAAAACACATGTTGATGAATGGATCAATTTAATAAAGTTCACAATTATGAGAGAAAAACTTCACAGTGCATCTTTGCAGCCGAGTTCTGTTTCATCGGTTTGCTGTAATTCTGCCTGCAGGGCTTCCAGATGACTCATTCACTGGGAGGGGGCACCGGCTCAGGTATGGGCACTCTGCTGATCAGCAAGATCAGGGAGGAGTACCCCGACCGCATCATGAACACCTTCAGCGTCATGCCCTCCCCGAAGGTACCTCATCTGTTGCTACTTTCACTGTGTTGCGTCATTCTGCTGCAGTTATCCAAAATTCATGTCATGACTATGTTTCGGCCTCTCTTCTGTGACACCTTGATGTTTTTATCCCTAAACTGCCTTTGACCCATCAGGTGTCAGACACGGTGGTGGAGCCCTACAACGCCACCCTGTCGGTTCATCAGCTGGTGGAAAACACAGATGAGACCTACTGCATAGACAACGAGGCCCTTTATGACATCTGCTTCCGTACCCTAAAACTCACAACGCCCACCTACGGCGACCTCAACCACCTGGTGTCAGCCACCATGAGCGGTGTGACGACCTCGCTCCGTTTCCCCGGACAGCTTAACGCAGACCTCCGCAAACTAGCTGTCAACATGGTGCCCTTCCCCAGACTCCACTTCTTTATGCCAGGGTTCGCCCCTTTGACGGCGAGAGGCAGCCAGCAGTATAGGGCGCTCACTGTTCCTGAGCTCACTCAGCAGATGTTTGATGCCAGGAACATGATGGCGGCCTGCGACCCCCGCCATGGGCGCTACCTGACTGTCGCCACAGTCTTCCGTGGGCCCATGTCCATGAAGGAGGTGGACGAGCAGATGCTGAACATCCAGAACAAGAACAGCAGCTACTTCGTGGAGTGGATCCCCAACAACGTAAAGGTGGCCGTCTGCGACATCGCCCCCCGCGGGCTAAAGATGGCCGCCACCTTCATCGGCAACAGCACAGCCATTCAGGAGCTGTTCAAGCGGATCTCGGAGCAGTTCTCGGCCATGTTCAGACGGAAGGCTTTCCTGCACTGGTTTACCGGCGAGGGAATGGACGAGATGGAGTTCACGGAGGCGGAGAGCAACATGAACGATCTGGTGTCGGAGTACCAGCAATACCAGGAGGCCACAGCCAACGACAGCGAGGAGAACTTTGAGGATGAAGACGACGAGATCAATGAGTAAGGAGAGCGAACACACCTGGTAAAGAACACTGGTTAACATGGGAAGTCAGAATAATACAGTTTAGTTAATCTAACAGCGAATAGGAGTCACTTCGACTTAGTAACTGTCAGCTGTCAAAAATCAACTTAAAATAAAAACTTTGGAGAGGTTTTTAATTATTAATTATTTAAGATTTGCGCTTTAAAAGGAATAAAATATTTTTATTATTAAAGCATCTAATAGATGTTGAAAAGTTAACAAAATGATGATTATAATTAACCAAGTTCTTCAAATCCAAACATGTACTCAAAACTCATGACACTTTCTTTTCCTGAGCCTCATCAAACCTCATCATACCGATCACATGGATGTTAGAAATGTAAAGATAAGTTATGATACTGTGGTTTGAATAAAGTGGTAACCATTAAATTTAAAGCTAAGCTGCACACTCAACACATTTGTTGCCTTTTGACCTGCAGAGATCTGCCCTGATCACATTTATAAATGTTGTTTCAGGCATTTAAACGCCTACAATAAAGGTTGGTTTTGAAGCTAAAATTTTGGTTAACAGACCATCTCGAGTGTGCGCTGAACTTGCAGCAACAAACGTTGTGTTGCATAGTTGTCTGAAGAAGCTTGCGTTACTGCCCCCTGCAGGACTAAGTGTGGAAGTGATGCTGTGATCTGATGGTGTCTGTTTGCTACAGGCTGACTGGTTCCAGTGGTACCCTAACAGAACCAGTTCCCAAAATAGGTCCCAGACATGTTCGTTGTTCCTCATTTAACTCCTTATTGGCACTTTTTGTATGTGTTTGTGTTATGATTTTTGTACATCTTTACAAGCTGAGAGGTTAAAATAAAAACTTTGTTCAAGGCTTTAAGCTGGTAGTGTGTCTATGTGTTTGCAATCAAATCTGTATCTTGGGTTCCTCTGCATCTGACCTGCTGCAGTATATTTATGATAAACATGATGATAATCTGAATGAACGAGCTGATCTTGTAAAACCACATTATATGGGCATTCAGCTGTGAAGCTGTTCAAACTGAAACAATCCTTTCATTTCCTGTGATACTACTACTTTTTTAAGATGCCTTTTTGACAGACAAAAGTGTCCATGCTGATTAATAACCGGATTTAGATTAAATCCTGCAGCTTTCTGCAAATTTGCTGAACAGGATTTGATTTTATCTGATATTAAATAATACTCACATTATTTTTTTTACAAGCAAAATACTGGCTTTTACTATTTTAATAGTAATAATATTAAGCTCCGATAAGGACCTGATTTAATAAGTTATTCTTTTTCTTCAAACTTCCACAGAATTCAGTGAGACTTGACTTTGCAGTTTTTGCATGATACTCTCTAACAAACATCACAAACATCTGTAACATTCACACTAAACCTCAAGTTCAAAGTCTTTACTATCATAATACAAGTAAAATGAAAATTTAAGGGGGCAACTCTTTAAAGTGCTTACATAATACACTAAAATAAACAATAGTATTAAATATGCATGGACTAAAAGTACAGTTTAAAAATCATAGTAGCACAGAGGATGACATACTTAGAAGAGCAGTATTTACCACTGTTTAAAGAAAAGACTGCAGGTTTTGGGGGGATATTGCACAGAGGTAGGGAATATTTAAGTGCAGGTGGGAGTTGGTTAGTACATATTTGAGTTCAGAGTGGTGATAGATTTGTGAAAGAAATCTGC
Organism: Melanotaenia boesemani; assembly: GCF_017639745.1. Classification (NCBI taxonomy): domain Eukaryota; kingdom Metazoa; phylum Chordata; class Actinopteri; order Atheriniformes; family Melanotaeniidae; genus Melanotaenia; species Melanotaenia boesemani. The sequence goes on along the minus strand of NC_055699.1, from coordinate 20,948,634 downwards.
TTTTTAAGCTTTTTGTTTACAGATACTAAAAGAACAAAATAGCAGGACACTGACCTGCTTCCTGTTCGGTCTGGATTAAATCCTTTTCTTTTTAAATACTCAGTTTTACTTCAGGATCTGCTTTGCATTGAGACTAAGGATGTCCCATTTACAGATTTCTTTTTTGTTATGATTATTATAAAAAACATAATCACAATTTTAAGATTAAGATGATTATTATGCATTATTTTCCCAACTCTAAATGTGTAAAATCACATGAACACAAAGGTCTTTATGTTTAAATTAGGGCTGTCAAAATAAACATGCTAATGCAAAGAGATCAATCTGTGGAAGTAACATGTTTTATTTTTCTTCTTTTTACACAGTAACATGTAAAGTTGTTACTTATGTTGTATCAAAACTCAGAATTTGGCATTATGATTGCAAGAGAAGCTTATTTTTGGCATATCGGTATCTTATCACACCGGGTAATGGAGTCTGCCAAAAACCAGTTTCTCCAGCTTATTTATGAAGACAGTTTGAACCCTACATTTGGCGGATGGCCGCAGGACGACCCATGTGGTATATCAAATAACTTTGTTTTCATTCCGTATGCAAGTTGCGTTGATCTATGCTGCTGCTATCGTTCACACATGATCTTTTAAGGAAAATGATTGTATCATCTCTATTTCAGACAAAACTGAACAGTGAATTTCAGAAATGTAGAAAGGTCCTGTACAGCAGCAGAGCTCAGAGTCCGGCCCGCTGTACTGCTGAGCTGAGCCTGTTAATCTGCCTCCAGCAGCGCCCTGTGTGAGAACTGATTTCCCAGCACTTCTGTTTGTGTGGTGGATTAAATGTACAGCAGCAGCAGCAGTCGCTGTCAAAAACAAAACGCTTGGCTCATGTCTGTGGATCCATTCTCCATCTGTGGCTCTTTGTCTCTGCAACATGCAGTTTTCAGCAGTGTGGATGTTTCACAGCAAGGCTGTTAAATCATGTTGGAGACGCTGAACAGTGATGAAGAGGAGGGACCGTGGTGCTCCGGACTGCTTCATGCTCACAACATGACCAGTCCTTATAAAGGCAACCACCGCCTTCAGGAACAGCTGCCCATATGTGTAGATCATCAACTAACTGGTACCTCCCAAAGTCCTCAATACTGGGACAAAATAAAATTTCTCAAGCAAAGTTTTCTCCTCTTTAACTTTTCACAATCTCCTTCAACTGTGTGTAAGAAATAACTGGAAAATGTCCGATAATAAAGACTGATGGAGGGAAAAAATCATGAGAACTTGGAAAGAGATGACTAAGCTGAAAATCACAAATCTCTGCAGGTCATCTCCACATGTACACGACCATATTGACAAACACATTCTTCTCTGTGTTTGTGCATTTCAGCCTCATGGAAATGCATGAAAATTAATTCTCTTCTAATGTGAATATTTTAGATTTTTCAGCTGTGCAGTCTATGTGTAGACGGGATAACCGTTTACACGTAGACTGAATCCCTGCAGCAGAAATAACATCTGCTCAAGGGCTGAAACACATCTGCAGGGCTTATTTATGACTGCATATGTGTGTTTTTTTATGACCTTAAACTCACTGTTGTCGTTTGTCCAACAGGAGCTGGGATGCAGAGCAGCATCCCGATGAGCCAATCAGAGAACAGGAAGTCAGCAGCCCAGGCAGCTAGAGGTGGAGGCGAGATTAAAAAAAAAAAAAAAAACCTCCTGATTTTTACTTTTATTAAGAAATCTTAACACTGAAGTGTAATATTTCACAATGAGCTGCTTCATAGGATGAGTGTTTGTGTCTCTGGATGATGTTTTCATGTTTGTTGAACAGAAAATAAACAGGAAAAACGTTAAAATGTGCCTGAAATGAAGAGTTTTGCTTTCATATGTTTTCTTAGCAAAGCTGTACCAAAAACCTGAAACCACAAAGCTTGAAGTCCAGAATAATAACAGCCGAGTCAGTGGGCCTGTGAGGACCTCTAGTGGTCCCACCTGGAAACTACAACCTCATTAAAAAGAAATCAGCCTGAAGTCACAGTGATGAGATCGTGTTAAAAACTGTGACAAAGTGCAGGAACAATAAAAGACTTTAATCCTGACACTCACTCTGTCAGGATGTTTTTTTTATTCCTAAATGCATTTCTTAGTAAAACAAATTAGATAAAATATTGAAGTACAGTACTTCAATGTTTAATTTAGATTAATAATCTTTGAAATATGCTTTCATGTTATTTTCCACACCTGTCTCAGAAACACAGAAACTAAGAAAATTTGTGTTTGGTTGTTTGTTTCTTTTTAATAAAACCAGTGGTGTTGTATTATACATTGTTGGGAAGCCTCATTAATCACCTTTACAACAAAGTATAACTTGTAGGAACGGTGCTTCTGTGGAATGAGCAACAGCAATTAAAATCGACACCTACTTATCTCTCTCACACACACTCTCATTCCCAAAGCACCTAACACACACACACACACACACACACACACACACACACACACACACACATACATAATAATAATAATTTAATCTGGCTCGTGAGGAAACGTTGAACGTAGAATGACATTCTAGAGCCAGTGGTGTTCCCATTACCTCCAGAATCTGACACATAACTCCATCCTCCAGGATGACAACACACTCCGCTGGGAGTTCAGACCTCAACCCAACTGAACATTTGTGGGAACCAACACAACCACATTGGTTGGCTTTCAGCAACTGCTGGTTTAAGAAAGGGATGCCAAAATATGACCAGAAGCACCTTCCTTACAAGTTATACCCCGTTCTGAGGTCTATCCCACTCGTATTATTACAGGGAAGAAATCAGTTCAAGCTGACGAGCTCAGAAAGCAAGCTGCATTTTAGGAAATAAAGTTTATTGTTTTAGTCTGACAAATGACTTTAATAGTACAATTTCCTTATAGTCATAGTAAACAACATATGTTTTTATTCTCAACAAATCAAACATTTAAAAGATGTTGTAGTTCCTGATGTCCTGTAACTGTCAAAATTGACCAGTAGATGGTGCTGCAACACAGCTCTATCTCCAAACGAACATCTGCTGCTTCCTTAAGAGTTAGAGGGTTAAAACTTGATTATAGAGAAATGCCTTATTTAAATAAAGGCTTCAGATTTACACAGCAGGAGTAAGAAGGTGAGCATGTGCATTTACCTGCAACATAAATGAATGCACCTTTTCCCCTGATGTAAGCAGCATTCTGTCTCCTCTCCTGCAAATTAAATGAACATAAAACCTGAATGTGCTGAGCCAATATCTTTGCAGAAAATGTCTCTAGTTGTTTAACATACCTGTGAGATGTGCTGCCTCCTCTAACGAGCCAGCTCAGATAATTGGCTGCAGCTAACAAGGAGGCTCAGATGAGTGGATAATGGGAACGAGAGCCATGCCATGGACTGACAACACCTGCAGAGATGAGGATTTAATTGGCAATTACACAGAGAGACTGCTGACAGAGAGTTGCAGAAGCTGCAGCTGCTGTCCTGCAGAAACCAACAGGTTTCTGTTTTCCACATTTTTCCTACAATCTGTGTGTGTGTTTATCATTACTGACTTTGCTTCTATATTTAGACTGAAGCAGACAGTGTGAATCTGCAAGCACTCAAAAGTCATTTTCAAAAGAAAGATAAATAATTCAGGGCTCAGGTGAAATAAATAGTTTTCTTTCCGTAGAGCTCAGACTTTGAAACTTAAAATGACTCTGTTCTGTTCAGTAAACAGAAACTGATGAAACAGCTCAGTATCTAAAACTGCTGAATGACTTTCTGACGCATCACTGCCAGTTTACTTTAGTTAGAGGAGCGAGTTAAAGTGTCTGCAGTACCGCTGTCAGATCTTTATAAGTTCTGTTAGTAAAAACAACTTTCATCAACCTCATTACATATCAATTGGACATCGGATGTCAGGACAACATCTAACACCACCATTACTCCTCGTGACAGCACAGTGCTCATATTCTATTGTTTTTTAATAATCTTGTCAAGTTACAAAGATCATAGATCTTCAAATCTCAGCCAACACCATCCTGACCAAGAGTACCAACATTTAAGACCAACCTAAATTCCTCTGCCTGGTCCAACCAGCTGTCCCAGCACCTCCATTTTACAGATGTTTGGCATGTCTTTCCGTTGAGCATATCGATCTGTTGAGGTGACTACATTTGGATCTCAAAAAGAAAAGCTGCCGTTACCCGTAAAGCCAGGAGGAGAATTTGGTTTGGACCTTGAAGATTGGTGACCTAAACCCAAAGCTGAATCACTGATCAATAGATCATCTTCAGTGTGAACACTTCTGTATAAGCAGAAGTTTGATCAGTTTGCTGCTCTGCTGCATCCAGATGTGTGTTAACACAATGCCAAGGAGGAAAGACATCAGCAATGATCGTAGTTGCTACCCATCAATCTGAGAAGTTTTGTAAGGTCAGGATACATAAAACCTGAGAATTGAAAGACTGTACTGATTACTGAACATATTAACATGCTTCACAGATTATTTACAGTAATTAAACATTGTCACTGGAAAAGTTTGTATTTACCAGAAAAGTCTGTGGAAGAAGCTGAACCTGAGTCTGAACAAATTCCTCTCATTCAGTCTTTTATTAAAAAGAAATCCAAACAAAGTCAGATTGTTTTCTTTATCTGAAATCATACCAACACAGTTTGTTTTTGTTTTTCTTTTCTTGCTGTTCAGACTGAATGAAAGAAAACTAAAGGAAAACTTTAATTAAAACTGTTGTTTGTGAGCTGATCTTATCTCCACCCTCGAGGCTACAGAGCACCTCTGTCATTTGGATCTCAAGTAAATATCTCAGCCTCAGAGGAGGAAGAAAAACAAAGCACAGAATAATAATGAGCATATATTTAAACAGGAGCCAGTTCTGTCACAGCTAAAATGTTATTCCCTCCAGGATCTGGAGGAGACCAAAAACAGAGCTGGAAGAGGCTAAATAAATTCCCACTATGGATTCTGTCCAACTCACCAGTCAAATCTTGGCTCAAATAAAGTAATTTCTAACAATTACTGCCATCTAGTGGTCAAGTTGGAATAACAACAATCTCAAATACAGTTTCCCTTCTTCTGTCTTGATTTCTCTTCTTCATGTTTTTGCTTTTTTTGATGTGGTTGATTCATGAGCCATTGTCTGCTATTATGTGACAAGTCTTATTCATGCCTTGATAGCAGTAACATGGTTGCTCTCCTGTATGAGAAGGCCCATTACATAAATCAACACTCTAAAGTAACAAATCATTCTACCCAATGTTCACATTTTAATAGAAAGATAGTTTTTAATAATATTTCTTCTCACACGTCTTGGCTCTTACACAGTGTAACGTTAATGACCAGAAAGATCAACGATCGAGCATCTCGTTGTGTTTCTTGTTGCTGCACAGGCTGCAAAATCGTTGCATAATTTTTGTTTAAAGAGCAGCACGACGACTTGAACGCAGGAAGTGATGAATGGTTCTGGCTCCATGTGCCGACTTGTCAGCAGAACTCGGTTCATGTTTTCTTCTCACTGCAAAAAAAAAAAAAAAAAAAAAAAAAACCAGTGAAGTCATCTCCATGGCAACACTTCGTCTGTTTCAGCTTCACCCTCCTGGTCACATCTGACTCCAAGAAGACCAACATGGGAACAGCTGATCTTGACAGTTCACAAACCAAAGAGAAATAACGGATGATTCACCCTTTCAGTTATATACAGAATGTGAACCATTTTCTTGCTACAGTAGCCGTGAATGGACACAACAATCCAAACACAGCAGAGAGTTCAGGGTGAAGCACGGGGTATCATTAGATATCACCATGTCCTACATACTAGACCTTTAAGGTGTCTTAACATTAACATGTTTTTTTGCCCTAACATGTCTTACAAAAAGCATTTTCTGGCATTTCATGAAGTTTGCCAGACCTCAGACGCCTGAGTTGTTCATAGCTCCAGGTACTGATTTATTACTCATTACCTATTTCTCTCTCATGAAACCAACTCCAAGTTTGGGTTCAGAAGGCAAACACCATATTTACATTTAAGATCAGGCTTCAAACTTTTCATTTTGTAAAGCTTATAGTTAAGGTTGGTTAGGTGACCCTTAGCCATCTCTTTAGGCATCCCTGCTAGACTTAGGCTGTTGGGGGATGTCTCATGGTGCACTGAGCACTAGCAGGTATCCCTGGTTTAGAGTTATGGTTGACCCCTCTTTCCTGTCTTCTCCACTCCAAACCAGTCAAGGCGGATGGCCCTACTGGCACATTTACTTACAAAAAAACCATCTTCTAACACCAGTGAACCATGTGCGAAATATGACTGAATTTTAACATGTTTAACGCTTAAATCAGAGCCGTGATCATAACTGTTTTGGCCTCATTGAAAGACAATTTAAGTTTCTGTAAAAACCACCCTGACAACGAGTTGTGTGTGTGTGTGTTTTCTACACCCCCATTAGCGCTGTTAAAAGGTGACCTCCCACTGCATTTCTTACCCTGAAGGCATCAAACTGCACATTGAGCGGCTTCTCCTTCCTGATGTTTGCACAACTTTATTGGCATTTTTACAAATAGAACAATTACACACATGCGAGCCCCTGAGCTGTTATTGAAGTGTGTGTGTGCATGTGTGTGGAAAAGCAGAGTAAGACGAATTGAGGGAGAGTTTTTAATTTGAAGAGGCTCAATGAAGCTGCATGCGGGGACTGAACCTGAACAGAGACTTGCTGCCGTGGAAACGGGGTACAAAGAGGGAGGGGGGAGAGGAGTTGTGGTTTGAGGATGACGAGGGTGCACACATTTGCATGCACACACATGCACACAGTCATGTTTCCATCACTTCTGAGGACATTTCATTCATTTATGTTGACTTCCTGTAGACTTTCTGCAACATAAAGTTTAAATGGAGACTTGCTTTTTGTCCCCAGAAGAAAGGTGTTAAAACAGATTAATGTCCTCATAAGAAAAGTAATAAAAGTGTTTTGTGTGTGTTTTGATCTCCTAAATACACACACACACACACACACACACACACACACACAGAGAGAGAGAGAGAGAGAGAGTTAGTAGTAAAGCAGTGAAAGGCAGCAAACTGAAAGGAGAAAGAGGAATGAGGCTGCATGAACAAGCCTGAGCGCGACACACTTTCCCTCCCACACATACACACACCTCTCTCACACACACTCTTTTCCAGCCGGGCAGTGTGGCGCGTCAGACCTGGAGAGAGGAGCGAGGCGGCAGCAGCATGGAGAGAAACCAGAGCTGCTGAAACACCAGGCGACTGCTGGAGCCTCCGAGGCTGCATGGCAGCCCAGAAACAGGCGGTGACCCTGAGAGCCGACAGCTGGATCGTCACACTTTATCCCCTGGAGCATCTCTGTGTGCTGAGACCTGCTTCTCCAGCTGCCGCCACTCATTCAGCTCGGACTGGAAAACCAAAGAACCTGCAGGATTACAGGGAGAAAACATCTGACAACTCAATGATTTGGGAGTAAATTTTCAATCAAATCACAAGCTGATGTGTGTGTTTATTTGGACATCTGACAGGATTCTCTCTGCAGCTGCTGCAGACTGGAACAAAAAGTTCAGAGTTGGAGCATCACTTTTAAACACACATAATTTAGTGTCTTTATCACGGAGGTGGTGGAGGTGTGACAATCTTGCAGTTTATTCCAGGATCTGTAGAATCATCATAAACTCAAGGAAAAGGAGGAAGATGTCATGGTAACCAACAACTATCACAGCTGCCCCTGTGGTTAAAAGTCTACGCTGTTTCTGTTTTGGGACTTTTCTGTTATATTAAACAGACAAAAGAAAGGTTTGACCTTAATTATGAGGACTTTATCTACCTGAGTTTGGAGTTTTCTGTCATGTCCTCAGAAGCAAAACTGGTGAGCAAATATTTTTTTAAATCTTTCTTTAAAAAAAAGAAAAAAAAAAGGAAGGAAGAAAGAAAAAAAAAGCCATATCTGATTCCTCCTTTAATTTAATTCCAACCTTTGGCTGGTGAGGAGTTTAGTTCATTCTGTTCTGGCAGTAACAGACCACTGACAGCAGAACTGGAGGTGGGTGGATTTTAGAAAATGACTCCATTTTTCCAACCTCTAAGAATAGTATTTTAACCCGTTTATCTCCACGGTCCTCCTGTGGGAAACACCATCTGCCTCTGAGACTGAGAGGAGTTAACTGTAGCTGGTCTGTGGTGGCTCGCACGGTTTTACATTTCAGAGACGTGTCATGGCTCCAACAGCCGCTGCTGAAAGTCAGTAAGCTTTATCAGACTGTAAAAGCTAACATTAAGGAGTTAACTGCTGCACTGACTGGCTTCGGGAGCCACTTAACGGGCTCGATGAGTGAGATAAAGCTCTGTGTGCTTTACTCAGACGGAGGAAATCTACAGGATAATTTATGAATTTTGGCACCTGTTGCATCTGAACAGTTACTAATAAATTTAAGGACACCAGGTTTGACTTCGGGCTGCACAGTGGTGTGGTGGTTAGATCCACGGCCTCATAGCAAGAAGGTAGCTGGTTCAAGCCTCGGCTGAGGGGAGGTTCGAACCTGGTGGACAGTGGCCTTTCTGTGTGGAGTTTGCATGTTCCCCCTGCGTGTATGCTCTCCGGGTACTTCGGGTTCCTCCCACCATCCAAAGACATGCATGTTAAGTTAATTGGAGTGTGAATGGTTATTTCTCTCTTTGTGTTGGCCCTGCGATGGACTGGTGACCTGTCCAGGGTGCACCTGCCTGACCCTGATCTGCTAAACGCTGGGTTAGGCTTCAGCTTCCCTGTGACCCTTAATGGACGAAGCGGTACAGATGGTGGATGGAAGTTTGGCATTGTTCTGCACAAAAGCAGTAAAGGATGGTTTGTCTGTCAGATAAAGACTGAAACACAAATTAGAAACCAAACAAAAAGTAATTATGCAAAGCTATGGAAATAAACAAAAATATATGATAAAGGGAAACTACAGACAAAATTTTAAAGGGTCTCAATTGTAAATTATTGTGAAAGTTCCTTTATAAACATGTACTTTATAGCAGTACACATTGATTTAGCTAAACTGTAGTATGCAGTGTGAAAAGTTCCCAGACGATGTACTGAGCTGGAAAAATTCTCCAGTAAGCACCGAACTTGTCAAAGTCATATACTGTATCCCACAATGCAATGGGCCCATAAAAAATGAAAAAAATGTATTTATAAATTATTATAGCTGAATGACATACAGAACATCTGACAAGTTGTCTTTTTCTTACCTGCAGCCCGTATTTAATCCACAGCAGGAGAGAAAAGTGTTCTCTCTCTCAGGCCTATGAGAAAATCGTTCCATTTATTTTCTCGCAGTCCTGGTTTTGAAGTTCTTGCAGCTTCTTCTCGGCATATCTGGCAGAACATTTTTCTTGTGTGGTCCCTGACAACTTTTGAATGATTGCTTAGAAATTTTAAGAGGGTGTGTTAATGACAGGATTCAACAAAAGGTTGTTTTGGTGAATGAGATTAAATGGATAGTTTTGAGGAGCGGCTGGCCAAGGCGGTGAGGAAGTACAATAATCAGTGAAAGGCTTATAAAGACTTAGACACCAACCTGCTCTGCTGTGGACCAGTGTTCTCATGAAATATGAAACAATGGAACCAAAACTAACTTTATTCTTGTTGTTTTCACTTTGAGAAAACAACTAATTTCTCTCTTCTTACAGAGTTTGTACAGGCCTTACTTACACTTTTGTTAGTAAGACCGTAATAGATGCATTACGTTGATGCACGTTCCTCAAATTTCTACTACTACAAACTGTGAGCATTAACCCTTTAATGCCTAATGTATCATATTTGATACATACAGTTTCTAAGACCTGTTTTATCACTTTATGGTAAAAACATTGCTCAGAACTCAGCACTCCAATTAATCTTACTGCAATGGCAGATTATTTAACTTGATTATAGGCTGAATTCTCTCAATTTAGTTGTTTTTATTTAATTAAGATAGCTCAGTTTTCAGTGTAATCTGGCTTTTTTGAACACACAGTGGCTAATTCTGCAACAAAATGTAAGAGGACATTATTAGAGGAAGAAAGAGAGAAAGGAACAGAGCAAGACAAGACAAGAGTCAACATAAGACTGACTTTTGCTGTCTGGAGAGAGCTCATAGTACAGGTAGGATGCAAAATGGATCCTGAATTAATTTCCGTCAGGGGGCACGTCAATAGGAAAGTCTTCCAAAGTTCCATAGTGCCTCTTTAATGTAACATGCCTGAGTTATAAAGCTCTGAAGAGGGCTTGGCAAAATTCCATTACTCTGTGTGGGGAAACTTTTCATGCAATGGCAACCTTTACTCTTAGGAGTCCTTTTCTCTCTTTTCCTAAAGTGATACGTAAGTCAAAGTTCTGTAGCTTGTCTAAACACTTCACAGCTCACCTTCTAAACTTCATCCAGTCAGTAAAAACCATTTGTGCTGTACCTGTGGAAACATTTTAGCATGATTTAAAGTTTCTGGGAGAGAGGCTTTGCTAAATGGATCAACCGGCTGTACTTGTCTCTGAGGGGCTGTTTTAGAACAGCTGTTTAGTCTCCACCACACACGTTCCCATCAACAAGAAACAAATGCTGATATTTTAAGAAGCAAATGATGATCAATTCTCTGTTTTTCAGTATCTGCGGCGTTAGATTTTATCATCTGGACATCTGCGGAGTCTGTCTGGCAGAAAGCGGAGCTCTGGGATCCTAACAGTGAACTGTGGTTATATCTGGTGAGTGTGTGTTTTCCATTTTGCTGCTTATTTTTTTCCAGTTAATGGTTTGGATACTTCAGTGAAAGTAACCACAACCACATCAAGGACTCATAATGCTAGCTAAACCATGGGGTGGATGAGAATTTTGACATTTGAGGAAAAGTTATTAAAGCTGTACAAAAACCAGCCTGAAAGACAGCAGAACTTTCTTTTTTTTCCATGATGTCATTCTTAATTCATGTGTTTTTTTCTTTTATTTTTCTCCTTTTAGATATGCAGGGAAGTGACTAGCTCTTTCATTATTTTACAATGGTGAAATCCTCTTTGAGAAGCTCTTAACTCACACTGAAAAGAGAGACAATAATTAGCTCTTTCAATCAAACTGGAGGAGGAAAGCAGCTCTCTGAGAATGCTCCACTCCTAAAAACCTTCACTTAAGAAAAAAAAGCTCATCAGTGTGGTTTCCTTTTTAGCTTAAAAAGAAGGAGACAAACCATCTGATTGAATTTTGACTTATCAAGAAACCTCCGAATCCCAACTGCTGCTTATCTACAGGGTCAGATTACTGGATCCAAAAATGCAAATGGCAGCCTTTGTCTCATGTAGCATAGTGAAAGCTAATTTTTTTTAGCATTTAGGATTTTTTCCATGCAAAAATTGAAGCAGTTAGAGCCCATCCATTTTTTTTTTACTTTATATAAATTCTTCTGACATTAAGGAATCTTATCTCTATCTCATTCTCTTTTTAGGTTCAAAAAAGCTCTTCTTACATACCAGGACATTTTCCAGCTCCTTTCCAGAAGGATATTCCAGTTTTTGGGCATTTTATTCTCTCCTTTTTTCCTACATCAAGTTTTACTCCATTGGATGTGCAAAGGTTTGTTCTCTGTAAATGAGTTTCAGTGACAAATTTAACAGCAAGAAATACAAAAAGCTGAGTGTTCTGTGCAAACATGCTGCAGTGAGAGAGCATTTCTTTGGAACAAACAGACTCTAATGTAAAATGTAAAAAAACTTATAGTTTCCAGACATGCTGATGATGACGACACATTCCTTGTTGCTGAGAAATTTAACTCTGTTGGATATGAAAAGGCAAAACCTCACCACGAACATAACCTTCAGAAATACTTGCGGTGGGACCGGCACTGAGCTGAACTGGAAGTCGGACTTGTTGACCCTTGGTGTCTGGATCGTGTCATTCTGAAAAGATGATCGCAGACTGTTCTTCTTTTTTCTTTTACGATACGTTTTTCCAAAACTTTCAGTCGTTTTAAAGGCAAAGCTGTTGCTGACAGAATCAGAGGCCAAAGCCTGCATGATACGGATATTTCTCAGGACTTTTTGGATTTTTTTATTCCTCATTCCCCAGACTGACCGGCTGCAGAGCATCATGGAAGACAAGGAACTGTTGGATAAAAACCTGGTTCTTTACTGCTGGTGTAAAATATGCAGATGATTAAATTCACCATATAAGACAAAAAGACACAGTTGAAGATTATCTGAGTTCATCCCGTCTCATTTTAATCCTAAAGGGATTATTTAATATTGTGAAACTGAAACTAAACTCTCTGGAAGCTGGAAAGTTTTGTGCAGCACTAAATGTTCCAGAATAAGTAGCTCCACTTTTCCACGTTTCTGTTTGGACATCATTCATCACTATGCTCCCTGGTGGGCTGGTGTCAGGAGGAGGGGGCCGCGGTGGAGGGCTTTGTCTGCTCAGGTGGCTGGGCCTCAGGCTGTGGTCCCGCCGGGGGACCCTGGTCTTCGCTCTGCTTTGGTTCGGGTCCTGGTTGTTCCTGAATGGTCTGGTCCTGGTCCATAGGAGCATCCTGTCTGACTACTGCACCGATGATAAGAGCAAGAAGATCCTGCAGAGGCTGGTGAGTTAAACCTGTCATTTCCACTGTATATATATATTCATTATGGACAAACTATCCCCTAATACATCCTTATACTGTATACTGAGCGTCTTTCTGGAAACTTTGGTTTATAAAAAAATCTTTGGAGCAGTGGATCAGCAGCATTATGCTCTTTTTGGTATTTTGACTGATGCTTGGTTACACACAAATGTATTTGGATCAAACCTGATGCATCTCATCCTGGAGAAAAGGCAGAGCTGGTTTTATTAGTGGCTGATGGCTGCAGGGAACCGGAGTTTATAGCTGTGTTGCAGATGAATAGTTTGGTTTCAGTTAGACACTTTAATCAGTTCTTTTGTGCGGTTAAAACTGTAATAGTTTTGTGCTGCAATGCAGAAAAAAAACTGTTCTCTCCTTTAATTAGAGTTTAATGGGCTTGGTGAATTGCCTGGTGGTTGGTGTTGATGTGTGGCCTGCAGTTGATGCTTGTTTTTCTAGTTTTAGCTGTTACAGTAAGAAAATACTGGAACACTTGTGGTACCACAGTTAGTAGGTGAACAAATCTGCCAACATTGGTGCCAACTGAGCGTGAAGTTAAAAAGCAAAGCCACTCCACCCAGCTACGATCACTGTTTGCTGTAGATGTCTTGCAGAACTCAGCCGTGTTCTTTTCTGAAGATGATGCAATTAAATGAGGATGAATTGATACCTCAAAGATAAATAAATCCAGGGTAGACCTGTTTTGTTCTGTGCTGCTATTAAATATGGAAGAGGACATGAGAATCGGTTGTGATCTGAGGGAGTTTGGTTCCTCGGTCCAGTTTGTTATCAGGTTTCTGATGGTTCCATTAAAGCAGACGTGTGTGGACTAGTTTGGTGAAAGCTTCCAAACTTCCAAAGCGAAGCTAAATGTGCTCCTTGGGTTAGAGAGTATGGAGGTGTTTTTACCAGCAGAGACTGGCTTCATGCACATGTAGATAAATATATGTGCTACAAGAAAATAATGGTTCTTTAAACTTTATAGTGCAACAAACCTTCTTCTTTAGTCTATTTCTGTCAAGGTCAAGCTGAGTAAAACTGATTTCTTTATTGTGTTCAAACATCAAAACAAATGCAGGACTGGGACAGACTTGTTTTAATACTTAGTATTTTGGTGTTTGATTTCAACATGTTGGATCACATGATGTAAATTATGTGCAGTCTGTTCACTATTATGAGGAAATAAATTTCTTCTGCTGTTGTTTATGTTGTATAAACCAAAAATCTGAGTACTTGTCGTTGTCTGTGCAACATAGTCATTAAAATTAATGGAGGTCTTTCCTCAATTTGCGCAGAGCCATGTGTTTGTTTTGTGAATCTCAGCCACCGTATTTATTTACATTCTTCACTCATTTTGAATCATAAATGGAAACCAGTTTAAATTTAACAACAGCATGCCAACACCTACTAATAATTGTGTTCCTGAAGACATCAACATAAAACAATGAGATTAGTCAGTGTGAGAGATGAAGCATTGGCAGCAGGTTTCGGTCTGATTGCCAGAGAAATGAAGCGACAGCAGCATCTGCCTGAAAGGAAGGAAAGCTGGATTTTCTGTAGGAATGTGATTTAAGCTGCAGCAAAGTTTCCAAAAACATGAAGAGTATTAATGTTTTTCCTTCTGCTTCCTGCTTAAAAACCTTCCTCTGTCTCGATATTTTCAACCTTGAGGACAAACGGAGCGCCGCCACCGTTCATCAGTCGGATGTTCCTGTAATCTGGCAGGCTGTAGAGACAAACGGCCAGAGGTCAATAGCTTTTAATGGCCTGCTGTCTTATCCAGTGCAACATCTGCTGGAGCGCTGTGGGTAAACACCGATAATAAGATGCTCTCTTTGCCGGCTCCTCAGGGCCGCACAGACACTTTCTGCACTGCATTTCAATTACCTTTAGCGTTCTTTTCATTTCAGCCTCATCAGTCTCTTTTTACTCCTCATCTGTCTTCCTTTCTTTAATTCTTCTACCCATTAATCACCATGTTTGGATACTGTGACTGTTTTCTCATTCCCTTCATTTCCATTTATTCCTCTTTTCCTCTGAATATCCCTTTGTTCTTCTCTGAAACATTGCTACACATTTTATTCCCCTCTCTGTTATCTTTTTCTTCACACACACAACTTATTATGCTCATCTCATCTTTCTCAGAAGAAGGAACATAAATTAAATAATGAAAGCCGGCTGAATAAACTGTTTTGTCAAAGGCTTAAACACCATGAAAGTTTACATTCTCGTCTTGCAGTCATGTGAGCTATAACTATTGTTTTAGAGCCAGAAAACTTCACAGGAAGGAGGGGTCCTTTGAGGTTTCTGTTTGTTAGTCAATGGTTGTTTCTTTAGCTAAAACCACCATTTTTTTATGTTTTTATGTCTTAACTAAATCATTTGCTGGCAGAACAGAATATATTTATTTTGGAAACGTAACATTAGGCCTAATTGTTCACCTCAATGTAAAAAGTCTCATGAAGCACAAAGAATACTGATAACACAGAAACCAGCATGAACCTTTCGTTGAGCTGAACTGAGCTTCATTTTCTGCCAATAAGAACACCAATAGCACATCACATCCAACGACAAAAACAGATTAATATAAAGCTTGAAAACCGTCATCAGAATCTTCATAATTAAGGAGAATAAACATTTTTGGTGAATTAGGTTCACTGCTGTAACAAAACAACTACACGCCCAAACTCAGCTTTCCTCAGCAAGATAATGCCAAATTCAGATAAAAAAAAAAAACGCGCATGTAATAACTTTGTTTCTGTTTGTTTCACCCCATTATAAAAATTCTAAACGGAAGTCATGAAACCCATCAGAAACTTCATAAATAAGGAGGATATGCCATTTAGGGGGGGAGGGGGGTCAACTATGACTCCAGCACACGATGATGATGATGATAACATACATCACGCTGCACCGGAACACATTGCACAAAGACTGGAAACTAAATGGATTAATTAAGTGCTTTTAAATCCAAACAGAGATTAGTTGAGACTGATTCCGTACTGATTCTTGTATTTGCTGCTGCCTATCTTAGACCAAAGCTCCCTTGATTTTTTTAATCTCAATGGGATTCTTTTTTCCTGGTAACAAAAAGGTTTAATAAAAAAATAAAACACAAACATACATGAACTATATGAGGGCAAATATTTGAGATTCAAGAGTTTTTTTTTTCTCTCCACAAACTCAGTTGTACATGTACAATGTACAGTTAAGTAACAACAAAGTTATTGATTTGTAAAATAAATAAATAAAAAATAAAAAATAAAATATTTAACCTTTCACTTGATTTGATTTGGCTGAGGAGCTAAATATTTTAATATATTTTACAGAAAACCGAAGCCTGAGGTCATAATGTGAAAAACATGATCCTGACTACAAGACTATTATTATTCTTTTACATATTTGTTGTGAATATCCTTATTTACCAGTGGCTGGTTAGGCTTAGGTATCAAACTAGTTGATTAGGTTAAGGAAAAGATTGCAGTAAAGGTTTAAAAGACAGTGCTATATGTTTTTATGTATTCTGCTGGTTAACCTTAAATGTCTATAATCTTACCAACATAAACATAACATGTAAAACTGGAGATTTGATAGTTTGAATCTGATAGCACAAAAATATTTATCTGATCATTAAAGTGGGATCATGGGCAGGCGTTGCATTTCTTTATATATATAAGCTGCATTTATTTTCATTGTACAAAATGGAAACAATTGTATGTTTGTGGGTTTTATTATAACAAAAAGTAAATTTTTCACTTCAGATTTGATGATTTTTTTGTGTATTTTTCGACCCAGAAATTATTGCAATAACATCACACTATTTTATATAGTGCTGACATGTAAAAAGTAAAATAAGATTTGTCTCCATTTCTTTGTTTGCTCAAACAAGTCCAGTTTATTTGAAGATATTTTACAGCCACATTACTTAAACAACCACAGATATATGCCACAGTTTTCCTAAACCTAACCAATAAGTTTAGATTCCCAAACTAAACCAAAAAGAACCAGAATATGCCAACTAAAATAAAAACCCAAAACCTCAGATGTGACTTGAGTTTCTTGGATGAAAGTCTTGATTTTCACTATTAACTTATTTAGAAACTTACTTACATGAACCGTTGATTGACTTTTAAACATTTAACCAAGTGACCAGGGTGAACTCTGTCATGCTTGATTTAGTTACATTTCATAATTTTTCATAAAATCCTTTGCTCATTCTCCTTTTTTATGATTCACGAGGAGTCCTGAAGAAACCTAGCTATAATAACAATACTATCAAAAATATACAGAATCAGTCTTCTCTAACTGAGATCTCCTCTGGCAGCTGACCAATCATAGCTTTTGTAGTTGTAAATATGTCAGTGTTCTCACTATGATGTGTAAATTTCTCACGATCCTCCGGCCTGGAAAGTACTATCACTACTTCTGATAAAGTATGACAACATGAACATACTGTTATCGTCCCAGCAACAGTTTAATCAAACTCATACATAGTTTCATGGAGAAATCTATTTTCCACCACACGGGCCGTAACGTTACCCTCTCTGCCTCATATTAAACCTCTCAGAGATCCAAAGTGGACACTGATGAAATCCCAAATAAACACTGAGATCCAAAATCAACAAACAGATCATGTTTGTAGAGCTACGCTTTAACTCCATCAATCATGTTGTTTAATGAACGGGTCCAGTAACGTGTTTGAGAGCAACGAGAGGTTTCGTGTCTCCTGAAGCTCATTTGGCTCTCAGCGATAATAAAGGCCAGATGTAGTTTTTACTGCAAAACCTCAGACTGCCTTCACTAACTTGGTAAGCCTGCTGTCATTGCTGTAAATGACTGGATCTTTGCTTGGATCAGTTCTGGTCTACCCTGGTGTTTCAGGTGTTTTAGTAACCTTCCTGCAGGCTCATCCCTTCATTCTCAAACCTTTCAATGCACTGGATTAAAGAAAAGATTGTGTCTTTTTCAAGACGTACTTGAAGCTCTGCTTCATGTGGGTGTTGGTGAAAGGTTTCATTTTGTGTTTGCATTTAGCATGCATGTAATAAATTATGTGGAAAATTGCTTCAGGCAAGGGAGGAATTTGATCCGAAAAGATAACCTAATTATCCAAAATGAAATATTAAAGATCCCTGTTATAGAGCAACTCGCTACTTAGTAACCCAGGAATTTAAGGTGTGGGAAAATGGTGGAGGAAAAGATCAACAACATTTGGTTGGAGCTATACTGGTGATGTAAAGGGGGTAAACTGGTTTTAAATGTGAATGTTTAGATGTCCCCTGTGTATTGCACTGATGTCATGGGACAAAAATACACTCTTGGGAAACTCTCGTCGGAGCTTGTTTATCTCTGAGACAATCTCTCTTGGCTGAGAACAGAAGGTTTCAGCATGAAAACTATTTTTCTGTGACAGAAACTAACCGTATGACGTTATTGCTCTTTTTTCCTGAATCAAACTCTGCTGTCTGGATCAGAATTGTTGGCTGACTTCACCTCCGAAGCATAGATGATGAGTTTTATCTCAAACACACTTGTCTTCCTCGTCCACCTGCTGCAGGATTCAGTTTTTGCCTTTTTTTCGAGGGGGAAACACATCAAAGAGGATCCATACTCCCTCTGCTCTTCTACCCGTCTGCACTGATGTCAATATTAAAACATCAGTCCGAGTCATAATGTAAAATTCCTTATCAAGTCCATCTGGATCTTGCAGATGTTTAATTCATGTCAGGTTTTTGAGCGATATTGATCAAATAGAAATCTAAAGCATAAGCTGGGCTGTATTGATATTGGAGCAGGAATGGATCTTATTGTTAGCTTGGCTTGTTAAACTTTGAGTGCAAAGACAAACCAGTAATTAGAATATTAAAACATAAATAACTTTTTAATTACCCACCTCCTTAGAGGTCTGTTGAACTTGTTCACCCACAGCTAAGCTAACCATCCCAAGCCTTATGAGACTCTCACATGCTTCAAATCCACCTCAGTTTGTTTTGAAGCAGTTTTTAAAGACAATAATAATAATAAAAAAAACTTTTAGTTGACTATATAAGCCTGCTATTGAGCTTCAGTCCATGTCAGAAAAACTGCAGGCGGCTACTAAAACAACAGCTGGTAACATCCTTGTGCGAATTAGGTTAGATGAGCAATTAATTTAGCCTCATTTTTTCATGTTCTTGAGACAAAAATTACAAATATATTGGCATATAGTTTGGTCCGATGTACAGTGAGTTTTCTATCCTGTTAGTTGAAATATTTACCCCAAATCGTAAGTTAGGGCTTTTGAACATGAAAACAAAGACCCACTCCGTAACTTTCAACCTTAAAACTCTGCATTCCAGACTTGTTTGATGGCCAAGTGACGTCTATTCTTCATTTCTGAAGCCCAGCAGCGTCCCACGGCTGAGAAACTGCACTATGCAACTGTTTCATCCAGGATGCTTCGTGACGTTGCAGTTTCACTTTGTTCACGGGTCGCACGCTAGCAAGCAGATGTTAACAAACCAGTCATTTTGAATGCACACTGTGGCTGATTCAGCAAAAAAACACTAGAAGACATTATAGAAGACATAAGACAGAGAAAGAGAGGAAACACAAGAGAGACAGAGCAAGAGATAAGACTAAAGTTAACATTAGACTGACTGGAGTGAGCTCACAGTAGTGGTAGGATGCAAGATGGACGCCAAATTAGCCATCGATAGGGGGCGCGTCACTGAGAAAATAGCAAGAGTTATGTAGTGCATCTTTAAAACCAAGCAGCGACAACTCCGTGCTGGATTTCATATATACGTCTTACGTCTCAGAACCTCTGTCCATCTTTATATATGCGAGACTTTACCTCTTTCAAATGCTACCCATGTTACCCAGTTAACCTAATTAGTTGTCAAATGCGTCTCCAGTTGTTTCTCATTTGTTTCAGTTACTTTTCCAGCCGTTTGTTTCAGCTTGTTGAAACAGGGGCATGAAACGGTAAAATGTCTCAGTTTCAACATCTAATATGTTGTTTACATTTTATTTGGGAATAAAATAGGGGCTGATGAGATTTGCTAATCATTTCATTATTTTATTTTTCACAGCGTCCGGGGGTTTTTATGGAACTTTTTTTTTAACGGTCCAACTGAGCTACATTGATAGTAAATATTTCATCCTTCACATAATGAAATATGACCTGATGAATTAGTTAGCTGACAGCTCCTGATGTTCAGACTAACATAAACAGTAGTTTTAAGACACGTAAGTTTTTCTAACACAGCTAATCATTCATGACCGACAAATCCCGCCACGTCCATTCATGTCAGCCGTACTGTTGTTACAGCTCCACTGTGTTTGTGTTGACTGTGCAGCTCTGCACACATGGTCTGTGTTGAGGGAGAAATCTGTTCGTTTGTGATGATTCACGGACTATTAATAGTTTCCAGACGGATCAGCTACATGCTCTGAACTTGTCCCTGCTTGTGGTTGGAATTCCTCTGCCTATTTATGGTCTGATGCTACTTTTTTTTATGACCTACCTCAGTTTTTAATGCAGCCTCGTTTGTTCCTTAACTGGGAATTTGCTGTGTGTCATCGTCTCTGTATTTCATCTGGACCAGTGTCAGCAGTAAAAATGATGCATTTATGACACAGTACTATAACATTCCTTGCGGTTGTACTACAAACATGACCATTTGACACAGTGATTTCTTCACTTTCTGAGTTTACAAGAAATAATAATTTACTCTCAGATGTTACAAAGTCAGGGCCATTTGTGAAATGAAGCTATTTAACATGATCTATGTCACCTGTGTGTAAAAAAACACTTTTCCTTAAATTATTAATTTCTTTGTGTAAATTCATTTTGTTTTAACTAATTTATAAGAAAAAACTAAGAATGTATGGATGGAAACTGAGAAAATGACATTTCTCTTATAGCAGCAGCTTTATAGACTTGAAATAAAACATTAGATAAATATTGTGGCCATTTCCAAAATAATCAGTTGAGTTGTACAAACCTTTGTGACTCTCCAAATAAACACTGACATGCTTCTACGATGATGGAGCAGAGCAGGGCCACTGCTAGTCCCTGGTTGCCCTGAGTACTGCTGCTTTGTAAAGTTTATTTGGGTCAACATAGTTCATACTGGGACAGACTGGGACATATTACATGTAACTGTCATGTTAAGAACGTTAACATATTTATAAAATCAGTTCAGCTGAGATAAAAATATTGTGGTACTATAGTTGTGACATTTACAGAGTTTCATTGAACATATCAGAAGTTCAAATCAATGCAGTGAATGATAACGTTCTCATTTCAAGTCTCTGATTTGCTGGAAGTTAAAAGTGGTGGTTCTCCTCATGTTTTCCATGTGTGTGTGTGTGTGTGGAAAGAGGATGGAGTGAGTCGATATGGGGTGATGTTATAGCTGTTAGTGGCTGAAAGCAGCAATTTTTTTTTTTTTTTTTTTTCGTTTTGGCAGTGTTGTGCCCTAAGCAGTCTGTGTCATCCTGTAAATGAAACAACAACAACTCTTGGTCACACTTTGTAATTTAGAAGGCTGTAAAATGTGTCATTTTAAATATGCCATGATTATGATTAATCAAGACAGTTTTGTTTTTTAAAGAATAATCTCCATTAGAGCCAAAACCAAGAGCGGCCATATTCTCTCCCTGATAACAGCTAGCTTTTTCTGAAAGATCCACTACGTTCCAAAAAAGTCCTTACATGATCTTATAGCTCATTAATTCATTACCATCTAGCATTTTCATAGTCAGCAGGAGTTGTAAAACTCAAATTTTACTCACGAGTATTTTCAGATGACTGGATGTGTTCACAAGAAACTTCAATCCATGAAAAACTGCTTCAAAATTCCACATAATCCCCTGCAGAATAATTTTAACTCAGCCACAAAGTGGTGCGTTTCCCATTTTTAGCTGCAAAGGCTGTTGGTTTGCTCATGCACAGCTGTGTCTGTGCAGATGTTAATGTCAGCAGCTGTGGGTAAATGTGCCGGTAAAGAGAGATGAATGCACCAACCTGACAGGGAGTCTAAATCCCTGGTAAATCCTGGATTTGTGTTCTCCGTCCAGGTGATTTACAGCTGCACTGATTTCTGTTAGCGGCAGAAAGAGGCTCACTCTGTTCTCTGACTGGAGGCTGAACTCCAAACAGGAAGAAAAGGGAGCTTCACTGCAGGCGGCCATGGAGCTGTTTAATGAATGAATGTGACAGCTGGACAAATTAACTACTGCTGTTCAAAAGAATGGAGGGCATGCAGGTAACCTTTGACTTAAAGCTCCATTAATTCTTTTGACAAATTAGATACATTAAACAAAACCCTCTAACATGATGAGTGTTATATTTACGAATTCAATTTATTCAGTTCATTTTATTTCTAACAAAAGTCACCTCAAGACACAATTCGAAGATTGTAGTTAACCCAAACAATGTATTTCAGTCCAAATTACTCTAATTCACTACGATTGTGTTTTTTAATGCCAAGTTAAAAATTTTTTGCCAAGCTAAGCATGTACAGGTGTCAAAGAAAGGGAACAACTCCCCTTTAGTAAGAAGAAAACCTGGAAAGTCATCTGCCTGAACCCGTTGGAGCTGGAGAGGACAGGAAACAGCCACCAAAAGTCTAAGCCAGGAATTCCTGCTGAGAAAGAAAAAGAAGTTTAACTTTAGTTATTGCTTACATATTTTGGGTTTATTTGAATGTATAAAGTAAACATGTTTATTATCTTACAGAATTTTATTTTGGTGCTTCAGATGTTTTAGGTTATTATTTAATAATCCATCGCAGCGTTTTAATTCAAGATATTACAATAAGATATTCCAGTTCCTCTTCCACTACTTTGTTAGTTTCATTTGTGATCCCTACCCACCCCTGTTTTTTTTTTTTTTTTGGGGGGGGGGGGGCTAGTGGTGTGAGAGTGTTGTTGAGAATATTCAAACTTCTTATTATCTTTAAGACATCTTTGTAATCTAACCAGCTGATGGAATCATCAGACTTCATGGAGAAGCATAGCTGAGTATAATCTGCATAAAATTAACATTTATGCTTCATGCTATTTGTCTAGAAGCATGTACAACATGAACAATATCGGTCCAAGTACAGAGCCCTGGGGAACTCCAGGATTTACTCTATAAGAAAAAACTGGAATCTATCAAATAAAAGTGACTTAAATCAGCCTAATCCAGCTCCTTTAGTCATGATATTCTTTCTTTCTTTTCTTTCTGCTTTTTATTTCGAACATGTGCAAATAACAAAGGAGTAAACTGAAAGAAACAAGACAATTCAAAACATGAATAAATACATAACACAATGAAGATAATAAAACTAATAATGTATAAACCCAACATGTCCGAAAAGGACATAAGGACATTAGATATTTACAATAATTGGAAAAAAAAATAATTTAAGCAAAAAATAAATTATATATATATATATATATATATACACACACACATATATATATTCACTTGATGTAAAGTCAGATTTTTCCATATTTACAATAAAACCTGTTTGTGGTCCATAAAGCAGCTGTTTAGAAATTAACTAGTCCTTTAAAAATGTGAATCTGCGCTTTAAAAGTTTTGATTATTTATCCCTTGATGTCAATGTTAAAAGTAAAAATGCATTTGGCAAACATTACGAAGGCTGGTACACACATAAAGATTTACAACAAAGTTCGAAAGCTTTCATTGACCTGTGGGGGGGAGGAAGGGAGATAAGGTTGTGCCAAATCAATAACTAATTCAAAAGCTACACTGAAAAGCAAACCATCAACAAAAGTCATAACTAACTTGTCAAAGAAAAATTATTTGCCAAAACATATACAAGGGGTGGCACCAACCACTAACAGTGTGTTTACACAAAATAAACTACATGCAGAATGTGTACAGGGTGCCCCAACCTTAAGGCCTGGTACACACAAAAGGATTTTATAAATCTGTAGAGATTTATTATCTGATAGAGACCCCACACATGAAAATAAAAAAATCTGGTATTTAACATTGTTGATCGTACTGTGTGTGGTGTGTTCTGATAATCTCAGCACAGAACGACACACACATAACGATGCTGTCCCGCAACAGATCTAGAATCTAGTCCTCGGAGCCAGAAATGTCACATGATCAAACGTAATCTAACAAAAACAAAGAAGAAGAAACGTAACAATAACAAGAAAAACGAAGAAGAAGAACCATGGCAACAACCGGAAAACACAACACCCAGCATGGCAGAGGACATACATGATGAAGTAATGATGGTGGTCTTGCAACTATTGTTGTATCGTAAAGTCCAGAACTGGAAACAGACGACATGAACACAAACTTTATATCTTTCCTTGCTCCCCAGCCAGCTCACTCTCTGATTGGCTACTTTCCGTTCCACATCACAACTCACAGGAGTCGTTGGCTTTCCGCACACACGTGAGGATTTTTGGTTGTAAATATTGAACATGTTTAATATCTACGATTGTTGGCCTTGACCCGTTTTGGAGCCACTTATCAGGACAAATTTGCTCTAAACAGACCTAAGACCACATGATAATTTTAAAGGAAAAGACTTAAGATGATCAGACGTTTGCTGTCCTTGGTCATGAAAATCGGGACAAAAAAATCGTTATGTGCGCCCAGCTTTAAGTAGATAATCAGTCAAAAACTAATGAGCTGAAAATGAACCCTAAACACAATCAGGGAGCTTAAAGATGCAGAAGCAAAGCAAAGTCCTTCAGTAACAAACAAAAGAGGGTAAGAATGTCTTCACTGATCTGGAAAAAGATGCACCTCTAAAAAGGAGCAGAGCAGAAATATGAGATGTTGAAAATGAAATTAGATAGAAAGACAGGAATGTTGGCAGATAGTCTCTCTCCTGCAGCCAAATCCTGAAAAGGTTTCACTTCAGAGATCAATGAGCAAAATGACTGTAATTCAGATAAAAACTGCTCATCAGTCTGCTCACATTTCCTCTGAGTTGCAGCTGGCTTCAGAAATGAAGTCAGAGTGTCTGAAACCTGCTGCATCATGGTTGTTCAGTGAAGCAAAAATAAAAAAATACAAACCAAAACAAGGCAGAAATGTTTTGATATGAAGACCTAAGTCAGGCAAAAGTGGACAAATGCATTAAAATTAAGGTACAATTGATTAAACGTGTGCATGTAAATAGATACTCTAAAGCACATTACAGGATAGAAGGAAGTGATAAGTAAAAGATGGAGTAACACACATCCAGGCTCAGCTGAGTTATAAAGACATACTGATTACAGCTATATTTCATGATTTTAATTAGAGCAGCTTGTGTAAAATCTGCACTGTAGCCTGTTCTTTCGAGGCTCCATCAGTCTTTTACATGACGGGTGATAATTAAAGTGGCAGCTGATGTAAAGGCTTCCTGCTCTGTTAGCAGCTGTTAGAGCTCAGAGCAGAGCAGAAAATGACTGTTTAACCTTCAGTTAACGTCGTGGCAACTCGGCCGGGAGGAATTTAATCAGCTCCGTTCCTCAGGCAGGGGTTCGGTCTCTGACGAATTCAGCTGCAGCCTGGACTTTTAATGTTTTGAAGAGAGGCAGAAACAATGACAGATCCTGACTTCTAGAAGTTCTCACTACATTATGACCTTGTCTCTTTCTTACTGTAATCACTTCAGCTATGAGTACACGACCTGCATAAAGGTGACAGTCTGATACAAAACACTTCATCTGCGGCTGTTTGACTTTAAACATGTTATATTAGCTGTAGAATTAGGCCAACACAATAGATAAGAAATTTATTGTGATCTTAAGAGTCGCTTGAAATGAATGCAAGATAAAAACTACACAAAGTTCTGCTTCTGTGCACGTTTACAACTAACCAGCATACACAGGTGCAGCAGTAAAATGCAACCCTTATTAATACACCTGGAATATTTGTTATTAATTTATTTTAATTAAAATATTTATTAATCACAATCTATATTTCACATTTTACTAGTATTATGCTGCATGATGCAAAGGTAACCTCTGATTTGGTTTCTTGTAAGATTTTGTTTTCCACAGGCACGACTCTATCAGAAGCCACTTTACTTCTAAGTGCTGAGAAATTGTGTAATTCAGTCCTACTCTTAAACTTAAAAATAAAAAGCTTTTTATCAACTTTCTCAGGTCTAAGAGTCACTCCTACTCCAAATATTTAAGAGACCTCCAGAGGTGTTTTAAGTAGTTAGGAGTTGCATGTAGAGCAGGGCTGTTCAACTCTGTTGATGGAAACTATCTAGTACAGTGGTCATAGAGGGCCAGTTTGAAATTTTCTTCTCAACGAGTGTGCCACTATCAATGATAACACAAAGTTCAATTATGACAAAATATAAAAACATTTCCAACATACCTGGAATTTTATTACACCCATATAGAGGACATCAATCATATTTTAAAAGATAATTTTCTGTTATTAACTCAAAAACTACTTTCATAAATAGAATAGAATAGAATAGAATGGAATAGAATAGAACTTTATTGTCATTGCAACAAGTGCAACGAAATTACAAAGCCCTATAAGCAAAACAGAATAAAAAATAAACGGAATAATTAACTAACACAAAACGCATGCGCTCATTTTGTGATGATGTGTGATGATAGGCTGTCATTCATGTCAATCACTTTGAAGTGTAGCCAATCCCTGGGCAGTAACACAAACACTTCTGGCAACTTCTTCTTTGTTGGTGTTCGGTGGCTTCGTCTTCCAGTCGGCCAACTTGAAATTTAAAAATTTGAATGATTCCGGGAGAATTGGAAAGTAAGTCCCGGTTCCAATCGATGCTCGATGTCCAATCCTAAGGAGCTGTCACTCAAACCCAAGAAATCAGGCCACACATACAGAGACAGCCGTCATTTATGTTCTGGTGTGTCACCTGTGGCACGAGTGCTGCTCTCCATTTTCCTCATGTGGATTTTTTTTTTCCCAGGTTTGTTTCCTTAGAACTTTTCCTGTTGAGCTGTAACATCTTAGCCTATGCTGCCTCTCTCTGGGGTCTCTACTCAGCCAACTTTATTCACATCAAAATAGAGACATTTCTGAATCACAGTCATTTTTTTGTGTGACCTTCATTTTTATTTAAATAATTTTAGAAGATATTTTACATGTTGTAGAGAGCAGGCTGTCATCCTTACACAGATAAAAGTCCAGGATGTTTGATTAAAGCCCACCTGAGGTCATACTGAATGATAAACTGTTTTTATTTGAGCTGTACAATATATCACTGAAATACCAATATGGGTTAGGGTTAATATTACCAATTTTCCTGGATTCAGACACGTCCACCTGCTCCTTCTTTAATTTGTTCCAAATCGTGTAGAAAAGCTTAATTAGAAAAGTTGAAACGTTAAGCAAATTTTTACAGACTGACCTTAAAACACATCAGCTTATTATACTGCAATTCATTTTTACTCAGATTAATAGAAAGATTAAAGTATAATTAAGTGAATCATGATAGTTGTTTTAATGGATTACAGCCCGTTTTCTCCTCCGTTCAGCTCAGCTGAAAGAAAACTGTTTTTAGGACAAATTATCCCAATACCTTCACTGTTTCTTGATCTGCATTCAGCCATGTCTGCTGCATCGAGAGAAGAACAGAAGGTCAGAGAGGGAGATAAGACGAGAACAGAGACACTTAAAAGACAGAGCTGCAGTGTTGGAGATGAGGGCTGCATAGCAACGAGGAGGCCTGCAGGGTCACAACAAAGGAGCCTGAACATCGTCAACAAGCCTGCGACTCTACTATTCTCTCTGAAGCCACACTGACCCCAAAACAGCAAAGCGACATCAGCTTTGAGCTGAGTGTTCAAACTGCTGTTCTGCTTTTGAACTTTCTCATCAGAAAACAACCAGACTCACAAGTTTTCTATCTGCAGTGCACTGAAGGAATTTAGAAGTTTTGATGAGCCAAGACTTTGAAAACACCTGAATTTAAAATGAATTTTTATAGATTCTGGTTCTGTTTTAGTCGATAAAGAGGTAAAAAAAAAAAGAAAACATTTCAAATTTTGCTGGTGAGAAAAATAAAAATTAATTTTTAATTTGGCCTTTGCTTAAGCTAAAGAAAAACTCAATTTTTACCATCTTGATTTAGAAAAGTGAACACAAGCTTATTTAGGATGTTTAAAAATGCACCACTGCAGGAAATATTACAAGGCTGAACATCTACTTTCACTTCTAACACACCTGCTATTCTGATTTTTTGTTGTTTCAGATGATTCTTTACAGCAAAAATGTAATAAGTTTGCCTTCTAAAACAAGCTAAATTCTTCCATGTTGCTTGTAGTATTGGGTTTATCATCATGTCCATGGGTATGAAAGTTATTATCTTATCTGTTACCTATGCAATCAGTTTCAGAGCCTCTTCGTGAGGCGTTGCAGTCCATAAACACGTGTTTGTTGAAAGAAAATACAACATTTTTGTTGTACTGGCTGCAGCTGGCTTGGTGAAAATTAACTTGTACATCCAGACTTTTTGTTACCATAGAAGCCGAGCTGGAGCTGAGTAACATCTTAAAAGAGACCATTTTATAACACTTTAGTCTTACAATATGACTCAATACAATTCCAACACCTTGTCTTTAAGGAAAATTTAGTTTACAAAATCCAAACGAAGAAAATCGTAAAGGTTTTAAAATCATGTTGTCATGGAGACGAGTCACTTCATTATTCCCATAAATGTGTATCAAAGAAATTGAACCTAATCAAGACATAGTGAAGACTATAACAGATCTAATAGTGATATTTACTGACAACTTTCTTCATGAGACAGTTTTCTTATTGCTCAGACAGAACACTGCTGTGTTTTTGCATCATCCTTGATCATTTCTGACAGTCTGACATGTGTGCCATATTAACCACAAAGCAGATAAACATTGCTTTCAAATCAGTCCTTTATTTAAACCATTGTTGTGTAGCTGTGTGTGTGTAGTCTGAGAATGTGTGTGTTCATGTTTGCATGCATCTAGTCTCTTCCTCACGCCCTCTTAAAGCCTGGCCTGAGAGCATGACTTTCTCAGGAAGGATGAATGGGAGCTTTGACAGGTTTTTAACCCAGCAGCCAAAACACGACTCAGCACAAAGCCACTGCCGCTTCTGACTGCAACGCTGTGTCAAACTGTTTCACGCCTCATGAAATATTCACCCTCCATATACAGGCCGTCATTAATGCAACAAAGTGCAGCTGCACGAAAGAGGATGACAAACAGCTGCTTTCTTTGCAGTGTGTTAGCTTCAAGCTGTTCAATACTTAACAAATTATTTTACACCCGAACATGTCTAATGACTGAGTGCATGAGTGGTCAACTGTCGCATTTGCTGTCTGAAGTTGTAAGTTTGTTTATTTTATTTAGATCTTTTGAGTTTGGATTGTCTACAGTTATTTTTGCACTGGTAAAAAAAGTTAACACCAGTTTATAGTGCAGGTAAGATGTTTAATAAGCGTTCAGCAACACAAACCACATTCTGCAAGCCTAACAAATAAAAAACTGATCTGAGAGCAGTCCAGAGCTAAAAGCCCATAAAAACACTGCAAAACAGTCCTGAAAACACTTCATTTTGAAATGATAGCAATAGATGCAACCCACAGCTGATCACGCCCCAATAAATTTAAATTAGCTGCAGATAATCTACAAATTTTTTCATTGATTCTGCATTTAAAGAATCAATGGAAAAGCTTAAATGTTGTAAACAGCAACGCTGATCTGTTTCTGTTCAGCAGGGTACCTGAACACATCATTTCATGTAAAAGGGAGCAGCAGCAGCAAAACTCACACATTTAGAATTTAGTGAAGAACTGAGCCATTTATTAAGAAAACAAACACCTGTAGCAGAAACAAGGAGAAAAAGTTGAAAAACCTGTGGGTGCACGCCCATGCAACAGTAAATCTGACACAAAGAGAGCATTGAGTGTGTGATCCTCTCTGCAGAAACATCAAGTCTATGCAAGTTGGTTTTTACAGAGAGCAGTGAACTGAAGCCAGCTGTAAGAAAGAGCAGCTTAAAGAGAGGAAATCTATCCACAAACTGACTGCGTGTTTTGGAAATTTTAAGTGTACAATTCAAATTATCTGTGGTTTGTGGAGCAGTGAAATGAGCTTGAGGGAGAAGACAATCTAACCATTGTGTTTCTGTAGTCGACTCATGTTTTACTGGCATTTATTTCCGTAAAATGGTTCAACTCTCATTGTTGTTTTATTAAAAAAAATGTCAGCAGCGTTCATGTTGATCATCTGCTCACACGCTTTCGTTCCTGACGCAATCACCAGCAAGGCTGTTGCACGCATTTGTCGTGGCCTCTACAGCAAAGCTGGATTTTATAACAGTTTAAAGTAGACAAACTATTGGCAAGAAAACTTTCACAAGGACATAGATTGACAACTCCACTCAGCACTTCTCGATTCTTTGCTACCAGGTCTGACAGCGAGTCAGAGGAGTTCTCATCCCCAGATCACCTCAAAAGCACCCGGGGCACCTTTTCAAGCAGTCGTTGCTTCTCAGCAGTGATGATGAAGAGGACACTAAAGAGTGGTGCGCAGCACCAAAGACAAAAGGTTTGAGGAGTTGACCAACCTCATAAAGACTGATTGCAAAGTTATGAAGATCGATGACATGACCAAGTGTCTGGAGGAATTTGAGCGGTTACGTCGAGTCTTCCTCTAACGCAAGAATAAAGTAGACGAAGATGGTGATCCCTCTTTCTACATCCGTCTCTTGGCTGACTTGGAGGACTACCTAAACCAGAATCCACAGGAGTCTGCAGATGAAGAGGAGGAGAAGGAACAAGGGGATTCAAGTTCTTCTTCTAGTCTAGTCCTTTCTGAAGAAAAAGACGATGTTCCTTAAGAGTGCAAAGGTTCAGGGGATGAGTCCTCTACTAGTGATGATGATGATGATGAAGACTGGGGTGAAGATACAGATGAGAGAGACAGTGACAGTTCAGATGATGATAAAAAAGATCACAGTCTTCCTGAAGATGGCCCCCTAGTTCTGACAGACCCAGTGACAAGAAGGATGCAAAGAAAAAGAAGCTGAAAAAGAAGGAGCAGGTTGGAATTGAGCTTGAGGGTGGGGGCGAAGAGGCGGCTGGAAGAAAGTCAGAGGTGGAATCTCTATAGTCAAGCAGAAGCCCAAGATGTTTGCCAAAGGCACAGATATCAACACAGCGGTGTTGGTGAACATGCTTAATGAGATTCAGCAAGCAAGAGGTGGAAAAAGCCCGGACAGGGAACACTGCAGCAGCCACTAAATCTCCAATCCACATGGACTGACTGCATATTATTATTTTTGTCCTCATTTCTGTAATTTTTCCTTTCACGTGGAGCTGCTGCATTTACTTAAAATTGCCAGACTATCTTTTTTAATACAAATAATTTGCATTAAGGTGTTTCTATGTTCAATTTTATGCCACAATTATACTGTAACCTTTTTAAAAATTAAATAATTCTCATAGCAAAGAAAAAAAAAGAGCAAAAAAGCATCATTGAAGGTCTTATTGTTCAACTATTCTTCAATTTTTACTTAAAACAACTTAAAGAAAAATGCATTCTCAAAGTAAATTTAAGCTGTTCTTGACCCATTTGGAACACAAGCATGATTGAGGGCTCTTCTAAGGGATAACACTGATTTTTTCCTCCCATCAGTCAGAATTTGTCTTATTACCACTGGAACTGAGTAACAGGATTAAATAGAGTGAAACATATACATAGACACAGCCTCAGCCAGCTACTGAAAACCATCACAATAGTAATAAATGTTGTTATAATAAACCCTGTAGTATTAAAAAGGTTCCATGTTCATTCAGATGCTGTCAGACTGTGTCTAAAAGTGGGACCAAAGACTCTCGCATATAATCAACAACATAGGCTGGATAACATGTTAATGTTATGAATGACAAGTAACTGAAATAAAAATGAAAACAAAAACAAGCAGCTGTTCATTCTTACTGTGAAAAGTAAATCCTGGTGATCACATTAAAAGAGTGTTGCGGTTACAGAAGTTTCAGGTGTCTTTCCTCCATTTAGTCCTGTTGAAAATTGATAACTTGCCAGGACCAATATGGCGGCACCGTTGACGAACAAAGTGGGACCAATGCGGCGTCTATGGTGGGAACACCAAGCAGCTAACAGGATGAAGCTAAACGCGTTATGATGGAAAATATGTGGAACATATGTGGGTCTAATGGATATTTTTAATGCTTTTGGCAGCAGTTAATGGGTTTTTATGAATAAAGGCTGATGTAACAGGACCTTTTTTGTTGCAGTATCATGTATCATGTACTTACATGAACTTCTGGTCTGACATAAGCGTTTACTAAATCTACAGTTATGGTTGTAGCCTGGAATGGTACACATCATTTAATCTTAATAATCTTAGCTTTCCAGTGGTGTATAACATGTAAGGACTGGGAGTGGACACTGAGTAAAATGCGTATTAATTTGTGAAACGATGTCCCGTCTGATACCAACAGGTTAAATCCAATCAATTCTGCTCCTGCTTGAAAAGCGCCTGCAGAGAGATGGCAGCTGATGGATAAATTATGTGTTTTGTGTGTTTAACGAGTGTTTTGCTGTTGGAAACATTCAGCTACAGGTTTGTTGGTTTTATTGGATTCACTTAAAGAGTGCTGAGTTTCTGCCTTCAGATCCTGTATAAGCAGTCTGACAGTGACTGACTCCAGGCCTTCTGGCGTTTCGGTGACCGTGTCAGGGCCTGGTTAATGGATGGCTGATTTTATCTGTCAGAGCAGGCGGCAGTGTCAAGTCTGCACACAGCAGCATGAAATGTGTGAATGTAGCTGCAGAAAATACAATATTTACCCTCAACTAACACAAAAATAATGATGAATCAAACAAAAGCACAAGACATGTATGGTTACCAGATGTAACATTTATTATTCCAGATTTTAACCCTTTAGGCCTTAGAAGTTTTTAAAGTTTTTAAGGCATACTGTAAAAAAAAATAAAATAAATAAAAACAAAATATTATATATATATATATTTGTATATATATATATATATATATATATATATATGTATATATATAGAGAGAGAGCGAGAGAGAAAGAGAGAGAGAGAGAGAGAGAGAATAAGAAAGAGAGAGAGAGAGCGAGAGAGAGAGGGAGATAAAGTTTTCCGATACTGCAAAACCAATACCGATGTGAAAAAACTTTCTGCTGTCAAAACCTTTAATTTGGCTTTATTTCAGCAAAACAAGCTTATTTTGTGCATGTAGGTGCTTTGTCACAGCGGTGAACCAAATCCACCAAAACCCAATTAATGGGATTTATTAGTACTCGTATCGGTACTCGGTATAAGCAAGTACTCAAATGTAAGTAGTTGTATTCGTACTCTGTAAAAATGTAGTATCAGTGCATCTCTAATATATATATATATATATATATATATATATATATTTATATATAAAAAATCCCGTAGGTTTTTTGAAAAAGTTGGGACGGTGCAAAAAATTTTGAAAAAAAATTATTTTATTCAGTTTGACTTTTTTCGATTGCAGACAGAATGGGCTGAGGGTATTTTCTGTCATGTCTTTTCTACTAATCCATGCCATGTATTCTAGAAAATTTGCTTTTGGTGATTCTTTTACCACTTAATAATGTCTCCATTCTTTCTCCCAACACTTCTGACATTGAGGTACCAAGTGATGAAGAGTTTCTGGTGTGGTTATTTTGCCACATTCTTCCTGCTGACTTGTCTGAAGGTGTTCAACAATCTAGGGTCATGGTTGTTTCTAAACCCTCCGACATTCTCTAGAGGGAAGGGCAGGATTACATGCCAGACCAGTACCAGTAGTACCAGGAAAAGATATGGTCTTGAGGCAGCATGTTGCTGTTAAATATCGGTGAACTTCTCTGCATGAAGGCTGCAGGACTCTCACCTGACCCCATACCATCTCAGACCTTTTGGACTTTTTGTTAACAATGGTCTGGATGCTCCTTCTGCTGTTTATTCCATTTCTTCTAACACAGATCTGGAATAAAGATTGGTCTGACCACAGTTCAGGTTTCCACTATGTGATCGTCCATCCCAGATATCAACGTCACCTCAGGAAGTCTGGACTGGGTTAACATGCGGCTTCTTGTCTGCTCAGATCTTAGGTTTCTTACAGTAATCCTTGTTCACAAGATTCTATTAGCTGATGATGAATAATTCTGGAAGCAGGTCCATCTGAGGGATCAGAGATCAGTGTCCAGCTTAGACTTGCTCTTCTGTCCTTCACACAAAGAAATTCCTCCAGATTGCTTGGATGCTTTGATGACTGAAAAGGGAAAAATATGGAAACCCCTTCCAATCTTTCTCTGAGTAACATTGTTCAGTTCAGTGATTTTATCACACATTTTCTGTCAAACTGGAGATCCCCTGAAGATCTTTGACCCTCAAATGCTTCATGAGTTCTGCTTTTGGACCAAATGATCTTTACAATCACTTGACTGGATTATTATAACTTTATTAAAGGGGCAATAAGAGGAAATTTATCATTTCTAGATTGAAGGAATTAAAAAAGGGCTATGTGAAGCTATATGAGTATAGCATGACATCACACACACCTGTCTGTGTTGATCTCCAGACCCGTGTTTCCCAGCCGGTCCGGCTTTGGTTCATGTACGTTCATATGAATCGCCGGCCCCTTGCTCCTCTCGGAGCCCTCCCTCCCTAAAAAAGGCTGAAGCAATCGAGCAATGGCAGCTCATATCTTTGAAGCAAAATGGCGGAGAGCTGAATGGAACGTTCACCTGCAGATGATCAGGATCCGACATTCCC
This sequence comes from Melanotaenia boesemani, assembly GCF_017639745.1. Classification (NCBI taxonomy): domain Eukaryota; kingdom Metazoa; phylum Chordata; class Actinopteri; order Atheriniformes; family Melanotaeniidae; genus Melanotaenia; species Melanotaenia boesemani. The sequence continues at coordinate 20,914,246 of NC_055699.1, read as the reverse complement.
TCTAAATAAACTGCAGTCGTTGGCAAAGAAGTTATCGGATAAAGAAAGGGACAGAACCTGGATTAACACTGGCCTTGTATTTCTAAAGTAGAGAAAACTGTGAGAGCTAAAGAGGCTACAATTTGACTTGGAGCTAGCTCTTCTCCAGGACAATAAGTAACAGCATAAACATTATAAGTTACTGCAACACTTTCCACAAAATGGTGATGTTGTTTTGCTCAGTGTGTTTGCACCACAGACTGTATATAAAAGATGGACAGAGCCTCCATGACGTCATCTGTAGGTTTCTTGAAGAGCAAAAGTAAAGCTCGTTGGGCGTTCCCACCATCACCATCTTGGTAGCGTCACACGTGTCATCAGTCCAGGAAAATCCAAAAATGGGCAAAGAGGTGGAGCTGGAAGGGGGACTGTGAAGGTGGTGGATGATTGACAACCATCAAACTTCGAGCTGCCTGTAGCTGCTAGCTGAGCTAACCCTGAGCAATGGTAGCTAACCAGCTAACAGAGGCAGGCGGGCTAAATCTAAGGCACTCTGTTAGCTGGCTAAAACCTGTGGTTGTGCTGCACTCTCCCTTCTTTCTGCAGATATTGGATACATGTCAATCAAAGGTACACGCCCCTAATTATGCAGAATTTTAAGATTAAATAACATCCAAACGGAGGAGTCAGAAAAAATTTCACCGTCTCACAGTTGCCATGAAGATAAACTTGACCTATTAATCCTAAAATGGATTTTTGTACCAGGCTTAAAGCATGTTTATTTCTGCTGTGAAGTTGGCCTTTTTTACATGGGGGTCTATGGGGATTTATTCTGTTTTGCAGCCAGCTCCTAGCGGATGAGGGGTGAACTGCAATCTTTTGCACTTCCACATAGGCTTCATTTCATTTTACAGGCGGAGGTTACTGCTTGGTTTGCACTCTGCACATTCGTTTGCAGACGAGGCGAGTTGGGGGTGGGTGGAAGAGGTAGAAAAAGGTAAAATACATATTTACAGCTCCAGTTTTCACTCTTCATTATGAATTTCCTGAATAGCATAAAACAAGAGTTTGCAGTGAAACTCATGATTTTCTGCTATCTCATTAAAAACTGCTAAAGTTCTTCTTTGCTTCAGCTTTCAACTCTCTGGATGTTTTCTGCTGACTTCAGTTTCCTCTGGTGCTTCATCGTTGATGCTCAGAGGAACAGATGTGTCTCTTTGTTTTCTACCATGACTGAACACATCAGTCTGTATGAGCTGATTTTACCTGGATTGCTTCATCGGAACTGCTGCACAAAGTCTGGCTGCAAAGTTTCTATGTGTGTGTTGATTAGGGTTAGCCTAACCCTGCAGCCTGCAGCTGTGGTCTCACCATCTGTGAGATCAGCCTACACTTCTAATGAACTGACCTGAGGTCAGCCAGTCCACCCACAATGCAAGCGCGCGTATGTGTGTGATACACTTCATATACGTGCAGTAGTGAATACGAGCCATTGAGCCCACAGCTTGTTCATCCCACAGGCTGTAAAAATCACACTATTGTTCTGCTCTGCACAACAGGAGCTTTTATGAGGTGTTGATTTACTCTGCGGTCCTATGGAGTTACTGTACATTACTGCTGCTGACCTTTGACCTGCTGTCAGCGCTGATTAATCACTCACTGTTGTTGTTAAGGACCTGAACTCACAATGACGTTTATTTCTTTATCTGATTGTTTGATTCATCCACAATTTTCTCCTTGTTATTGAACAGCGTCAGTGTTCAAAGAGACTTTCCAGAACAGAACATGAAGCATTTCCAAGTAAAACAAAGCATAAAGATGAGGTGAATTACTGAGGCTTTAGTTTAATTGTTCATGGATTGACTGGGTAAAAAGCTGCAAGTCTTTTCAGGGCTGCACAGCTGAATGGTCAAAAACAGCCACAAGCTTAAGATGGAAAACACATAAGAGATTCAAAATGACCAGTAGATTAAAAAAAATTAACAAGGACAAAAAACTAAATTTCATCAGTTTTCAAGTCAATAAAAAGTCTCATTAAAAGGAATCTGATGGAACATGATAGAAACACAACTCTGTTCTGCTGTTACATGTATTCATGAAAACACTGAAAGTCATTTCTTTGCATGTTTGTTACATAAAGGTTCAAACTAACTCACATTTGGTAAATCAAAGTTTTGATGGTCACAGTCATTAGAACAGAATGACATGTTGACATATTGATCTGATTTTAATTTATTTTAATTATTTTATTAAAAGTATTTAAAATTTTAGTGTCTTCTTTATGCGATTTATTTTAAAAATTTTTAATGTTATGTGCACATTGTAGCACTTTGTTCAACTGTGTTGTTTTTAAATTTCGTTAGAAATAAAGTTGCATCTGCAGCTGATTCATATTACAAGAACTTCCATTGTTCAGATTGTGTTTTTCAAACTTGGTTAACAGCTCAACTTACACTGGGGCTTGCATGAGAGCCTTAGTTGCTGGGCATACACTGCAAATTCACAAGTCACATGCACACGCAGTCATATTAGTGCACGTAGCGTGGTCAAAATGGGTTACCACCAAAAAACCTTCTGTTACTGCTGTATGCAACTTGTTTTCTTGGAAACAGGGACAGAAACAAAAAGAAGCAAAGCAACAAGCAAACAATGCTGACGGAAACACAACAGATCACCCGCGTCGATTCAAAGATGGAATTAATTTAATTATTTTAACAAAATAAATTAATAAACACACAACACCAGCAGATGAATGCTATGCTTTTTTAAAATATCTGGATCCTTATGGAAAATTTAAATGTAATCTGAACTTGGACTATTTTTAGGGCCTCCCTTGAAGTATCAGCTAATTGTCTTATAGGAGAGCTCTTCTGCTTTTAGCCGAGCTCCCTTCAGCTCCCCCGCAATTCAAATCATGGTTGAAAGTGATTTTTGCTATTTATTGTTAAAACTGTTCAATCACATAACTTTTGCAGGCTCTTGTACTTCCGGTTAACAAAGTGGTAATCAAACAAGCCCAAATGGCTAATCTTCTGTAGGGAAGTTGTGAGACTTAGTCCAAATATTTTCACAGTTAAGGTGTGAGTTCACACTAGATAACTTACAATTGAGCTATGTGATGTTTTAGATCAGGGCTGAATGACGTGAATGAAGGAATTCAGCCATTTAATTCAGGTGTGTTGGAGAAGTGATGCATCTAAAAGTTGCAGGATAATAGCTCTCAAGGACTGAACTTGGGCATTCCGGTCATAGATCCTCATACATCATCCAAAAAAGCTTTCAGTTGGAGAAATACCTCCAAGTTAAGTTCCTCGATATCTAGAGCTATCTGCTGCATTCTGCTGCTTCACTTGAGCTTCTACACAGCCATCAGATGAAAATATGGAAGAAATCTAGAACTTCTTCGTGTGTGAATGAGTAAAAACAAAATTAAAAGACCAAAAAGCAGTAAAACAGATTAAAACAAATAGATGTTTAGATCAACTTATGCAAAAAGCCTGTCCATCTTCAGTAGAGATTTACTGTGTTCCAGTGTTTGTGCAGATCAATGCTACAGAAAAAGCTCTGCCACTTCCAGATTTGAGTTTTGTTCTTGGAATTAATAAAATCAGTTAATACTGGACCTGATGTTCTTGCTGGAGCATGAATAAGCAGCAGCTCAGAAAGGTCAGAAGGAGCTCGGCCATTAAATGACTTATAAACAAAAAGTAAAACAAGAATGACAGCAGAAGCTAAGGGAGGACTCTAGTCAACTGAAATAAAGTGATTCACAAACCTTTAACCAGATGATCACTGCAGACTCGGACATGCTTTGACTCAGCTCCTTTTGGTCCTGACAAAATACTTTCTTGACATCTTTTTATAAAATCATTGCTTCTCTCACAGTTTTTTTTTATAGGAATTTATGAAGAATTTTGAAGCAACTTCAAACACATTTTACAGAGATCACAAATATATTCACCAGACACACCAGCATGGGGTTTGTGCAGTATAGGCTGCAGTTTGGGGAATTTTTTTTTACTGTCACATTTATACACAGTTTTAGCTTTTACAGTCTTTTTACGTTGTCGAATAGTCAGTGTTGGGTTGTCATAGTCTTGCAGTACATGTGAGCACCCTTTATCATCTGACGTAGCTATTGTAGCAACTCTCTGCTCATGCTCTGGTCTACATGGAGCTAAATTGACCTCCACTTCATATTATGAACAACTAATGAGGCCTATGGGATTTCCAAAAATTCAAGCAATGGTGTTTATTTTCTCATTCCAATGTAAAATTTTTTAGACGTCAACCTGACTGGGTGTAATTAGTTGTAATCGTATTACAAAGAGGGAAACTGAAGTACTATTTGTACTATTGTGATATTTTAAAGGTCATTGGCCCATGCTGTTTATAAGATTTACCAACATACAACAGTAATGTAATTTTTATTGTTTCGTTTCACTGTGTGTTTAAATAAAATCAGGCTGTAAGAAACTCAGCAGGTCACAGCTGGAGCCCATCTTCATCAAGAAGCTGCTTTTACCACCACATTATGTTTTTATGTAGTAAACAACGTCTGGAGAATCATTTTAACTCTGCTCTAATAGTTTCCAGCAAAACACTTTATGAAACCTTCACGAGTTCAGACAGAAGGTCTTCAGTGGTTTTCTACATGATCTGCTTGACTGGTCAAAGACTCAGTCAGCACACAGGAATGTCATTAAGGAGTTTTAATGTTCCTCGTGTGTTCGGCTTTATGGAATGTAAAGCTGAGAGAAGAACAACAAAGCCTGCCTTTCTCTGTGAGCGAGACCATCTGAGACGTCTCAGTTTTCGCTCAGTTCACAAGAAAAACTCACGTCTTTACTGCAGAGGAGGTAACAATGACTTCTAAAGTACCACGTCCACAGATTACTGCAAGAAATATCCAGGAGAATAACAGCTGAGTACTCTCAGGTGTCGGCTGGGGGTCAGACGGACCAAAAAGAAAGGAAGGAAGGGCGAACAAAAGAGGAAAATTAAAGGAGAATTAAGCAAGAGATGGTTGGGATGGGGTCATAGAGAGGGAGGATTGAAGGAAGGAAGGAAGGAAGGAAGACTAGGAGGCAGAAAAAAAACGTGAAGACTGAGATAAAAAGAAAGAAAAATAAAGATCAGAAGGACAGAAGTGATAGTAGAAGGACAGAAGAGAGGAAATTTGGAAAGCCAAATATAGAAAGAAAGCGATGATACTGAAAAAATAAATGAAACTTTGGAAAAAATAAAATATAAAATAGGAGAAAAATGGTAGAAAAACTCATTTTTCTTATGTTCAAAGAACATTTTGAATAAATAAAAATCAAAAACAGTTGAAATGCAGCGCAGTGACATTGCTTCCCTCTGTGGTTTCTGCTGCAGCCCAGCAGGAAATCCTGCAGTAGTTAACAGACTTCTGGAGCTCGTTTGTTCCCGTCGTTAGCTCAGCCTCAGGTGGGCCGCGCAGAATCTCAGCATCAACAACAGCTGCACATCTGGAGCTGCAAACACCACAATCCACACATCCCAGAGCATCTAAACCATCAGTCATCATGACAGAACATCTGCTTGATCTTTTGATAAGCTGTTGTCACACATTATTTGTATTTAATCAGGTGACATTTGCAGCTTCATGAACCTCCAGCGAACAAAGTCATGGTCAAACAAACCAAAAAAACCAATTATGTGCAAGGAAGATGTGAGATGTTGGAGTATTTTCAGAGGTCAGATTTGAGTTTGTGTGTGAGATACCTTAAAAAAGGTTGAGCTATGTGACAGCATAGATTCATATAAGATTTAAGCTTTGGATTGGAGAAACACCAGTCAGTTCAGTGCACTGATATCTGGAACTAAGTGGTTCCAACAAGCTTCTTTATGAAATCAGCCAGACTTCATTCATTCAGCACTTTTCTTACAGTTTGCAGCTCAAGGTGCTCTACAGAAATAACAACAGAAAAAGCCAAAAACCATCTTTGTCACACACAGAAATCCCCTGTTCTTTAGCCCACAGTACAAACCTGAACAGAGGAAGAGACATCAGTGAGGAAAAACTAGAGATGAGGTAAATAAGATAAAAATAAAATAGACTTACAGTAGTAAAATAAAAGGAAACTGAAATAAATAAATTATTATCTGTAATTACTTTAAAAAACATATAACTAAAAATAGAAAAAAATAGACAAATTTAAATACTTTAAATGGGCTTATTTTGTTTGTTGAGGTAAAACTCAGTTGAAATCTTTAAAAAGGTAAAATGGTTAAACTCTGCAGAAGCCTGGATTTGGACCCGGCTGCACCCTTACACTCAACTCACTAAAAACTCTGTTTTTATTTAACTAAAAGTCCTTTTTGTGACATTAAACAGTCACAAAAAGATCCAGCTTCCTCTCACATGCTCACTTCATTGTACAACAAAGCTTTAACATCCTGTTTGGGTTCAGCTTTTTTTTTTTTGTGCTTGGTTATCTTTCCACCTCTTTGTCCATCTGGAAGACCAACTCCCTCCTCTAAGGGGATGATCTTTGAGCCGAGGAGTTCTCCCAGCAGACTCGGATGTCTGCGGTTTTTGTTCCAGCTGTGATCAGCTCTGAAGCCTCCCTGTATCACTGTAATTCCCTGGATTTCCTTGGTTTTTGCTCTGCAGCTGCATCCTCCTAGCTGAGCTCTGCAGCAGGCAAACTTTCCCACCGTCAATTTAGAGAGGATCAGCTGACGTAGAGGGAAATGTGTGAACATATGAAAAGGATAACTTTGTCTTGGCTAGTGCAGGAATGTCATATTTCTTACAATTTTATTGCATTTAATACAGATATTTATTTATTCATCATTTTTTGGGGGGGCGATATCCAGTGAAGAAAATCACAAACTGTCACTTCCTGACAGGTTTGGCTCTAAAGTCACTTAGCTGGACTCAGATATATTCTTATTACTCTGACACTGTCACTTGAAGGGACCTGATTCTGACACTTCACTTAGAGTTGCTTTCATGACTATCAGAGGCTGCATATTCCATCAGTTTTCTTCCAATTATCCAAGACTGGATTGTGGAAGCAACAGATTCAGGCTATGTCCACACAGCACCAAAGCCAGTTCAGGTATGAAAACGGTGGTGAAAACTAGAAGTAAGGCTTCAACATCCCCATGAAACCACATAGAACATTCTACAGGTCTGTGGGGGGCGCTGCAATGATTAAAGAGTAACACTCCAGAGCTGGAACAAGACGAAGTGCATGTGCAGATAAAGACACATCGTCTTGCTCCCGCTGTTGATGGTACAGTATCGCAGCCCTCTGGTTTCGTGAGGATGAAAGGGTGGATTGCTAAAATACTTTTACAGTTTTATTGCAATTCAGCATCGTGGGGAAGGCCAGTCAGGAGGGAGACCCAGACCGCTCCTCCACAGGGACACTTTCCAGCTCCTTTTAGGGGGAGCCCGAAGCATTCCTGGGCCAGAAATCATTTATAATCTCTTTAGCTTGTCCTGGGTCATCCCCTGGGATTTTCTGGTTCAGTGTGCTCAAAAGACCTCCAATGAAGGGGACTGGGAAACCACCTCAGCTGAGTATTTGATATGGAGGTGCAGTAGCTCTACTCTAATGCTACCCCTACCCCTAAGACAGAGCCTCAGCACCAGCTGCTTGTATCTGTGATTTATTCCTTCTGTCACCACCCAAATCTCTTGACCATAACAAAGATGAAGAAGTAAAACAAAGGCTTCACCCTTTGGCTCAGCTCTCTCTTCACCACAACAGACCAGTACAGAATCCTCATCAGATTATGAGTATAGTATAGTTCAGGAAGAGCTGCCAACTGGTAGGTCAATAGATTGATTTCTTTTAGCTTCCACAGACTTATATGTCTAAGTGTCTTTGTTCAGGACACTGAATTCCATGTTGCACTTACTATAAGAGACATTTAGTTCAGACATACATTGTTTTGGATTTTTGAGAAGGTTGTGTGTTTCCCCCGAGGCTACCATAGAGAAGCCACTGTTGAATGATGAACCCGGTGTCCCGTCCAAGTCTTTTTCGACGGGACACAACTTTACGTTTGTTTTTTGTAGTTAAACTATTCAGTCCAGTGAACCTAGTAAGCTCTGTCACAATTATATAACTTATCTCTATATAAAAATACAATCAAATTAAATTATAATTGCTCATAAATAAGCACTTAACTAACGTGTGGCCACAAGTTAATGATCTCATTCCCTCATGTTGGTTATCCACGGCCATGACTTAATAATGCGTGGGATGTCATCTTGTGGCCACTAAAAAATATGGTTAATTTAATATTCAACCCATCACCTGGAGGGGACACTCCATTCTTTTACCAGTTGAAACCATGGGTTAGAGCAGGTTCCCAACCTGGGGTCCCTGGACGCCCAAAGGGGTCCCTCAAAAAGCACAGGGGTTCCCAGAAGCCCAGAAGCTGTTCAGTGCGATTTAAATAAAAGGCCACATCCACACATGATGAGTTGAGGTGCATCCACTTAAGTTTTTAAGATTTGAGTATTTTAAATACATGGAATCAGTGTTTTTGGAGCCCAAAAACACTTTGCACCATTTCAGTAATGAGACATTTTTGAGCAAAGCCACAATGCAGATGATTCATCCTTATTTTGAAAAGAAAAAAAGAAAAAGTAAGACTATTTGTTGATAACTATCTTGGCTTTGGTTTGATCAAAGGAAAGGAGCCAGCCAGAATGATGAGAAGCATAAAACCAAGCATAGTTTCATCATGGTGCAGGCGGGGGTGCACAGCTTTTTGGTAGTTGCATGAAGGGGGTCTTCAGGGAAAATAGATTGAGAACCACTGGTATGAGGAAATATGAGGTTCTTTTGTCTTCTAATTGTATTTTTTTTTCTTCCCCTGCACCTTGCTGTAATGTTTTTATGTTTTATGTAAAGCGCTTTGAATTGTCTTGTACATGAAATGTGCTATACAAATAAATTTGCCTTGCCTTGCCTTCTAATATTGATTCGTTTTCCATTCGTTTTCCATATTTTACAACCAAGACAAATCCCTTG